>NC_134402.1:308819190-309086690 GCF_038048845.1 Mixophyes fleayi | reverse complement strand
CGGAGAGATCATAAATACACGCACAGGCGGGGTGTAGTATATGCTCTGTGTTTATCAAAACAAATCATCATCTACATAAAATGTTTAAGTCACCTAGACATTTTAGCACTGCACAAGCATGTATCACAAAATGCAACATCAGATATTACAAGGAGTAAAGAAAGATATACATGTCCTTTAAAACAGGACATAATTTTTACAAATCATAGTTGCAGTTCTTGCATGTCCTTGAAACTTGTAAATAAAACTAAAGCCTATTATTTTTCAACACATACAGTATGTATTTGATTTAAACTGTAATTAAAATGTGAAACACTCTTAAATGTATAATACACATTATTAGAGGATTTCTAGTTTCTAATATCTCACATTACAACATGATTTGCTGACTCTAAATGAGGCCATTAATGTATACTTTCTTTTATTATCATTATTATCCTTTGTTAGGCGCCACAACATTTCTGCAGCGCCGCACATAGTACAAACTGTAGACTATACAGGGTGAAACAGTATTGAACAATAAGCAAATAATACCAATACTTCAGAAACTCCAGGCATGGCTATTGCAGTAGAGACAGAGCAGAAGAACAGGTATGGAGACAGGAGAGAAGAGGGCCCTGCTCATAAGAGCTTACATCCTATGGAAGGGTAGACATACATCAGGCACAGAGGGGAGTCAGATGAGGGGAAATAGCAAAAGGGTGTGAAGAGGGGCCAGGAGGAGAGAGGGGAGAATGAGCGGAGGAGATAAGAGAGGGTTAGGTGGATGGTTGGTAGACTTTGAGGAACAGGGGATTTTTAAGTGCCTGTTTGAAGGAGCATAGGTTAGTAGACAGACGGAGGAAGCGAGCGAGGTTGTTCCAGTGAAGGGGGGCAGCACGGGAGAAGTCTTGGATTCTGGAGTGGGATGAGGTGATCAGAGTGGAGGAGAGGCAACGTCATTGGCCGAGCGCAGGGAGCGGGCAGGAGAGTGAATGGAGAGAAGGTTAGAGATATAAGGGGCAGTAGACTGGGAGAGAGCCTTGTAGTTAATGGTGAGGAGTTTGAAAATGATTCTGTAGCAGAAGGGGAGCCAGTGTAAGGCAAGGCAGAGAGGGGAGGCAAAGGAGGAGCAGCGTGAAAGGAAGATGAGTCTTGCAGCTGCATTGAGTATAGAACGAAGGGGGGCGCGATGGGAGTGGTTAAGGAGGAGGTTGCAGTAATCAAGACGGGAGATGATGAGTGCGTGGATGATAGTTTTGGTGAAATCCTGAGAGAGGAAGGGCCGGATGCGGGCAATGTTGCGTAGTTGAAAGCGACAGGCTTGGGCAAGGGATTGAATGTGGGGGCAAACGAGAGAGAGGAGTCAAGGAGTCAAGGGTGACGCCCAGGCAGCGGAGTTGGGTGACTAGGGGGTGTTGTTAACAGTGATAGAGAGGTCAAGGTGGGAGGGGAATCTAGGGGGAGGAAAGACAATGAGTTCAGTTTTAGAGACGTTAATTTTGAGAAAACGTGAGGACATCCAGGAGGAGGTGGCAGAGAGGCAGTCAGACACACGAGAGAGGAAGGTGGGGGAGAGATCAGGAGAAGAGATGTAGAGTTGAATGTCATCAGCGTAAAGGTGATGCTAAAGACCGAAGGAGGAGATGAGAGCACCAGGGGAGGTAGTATAGAGTGAAAAGAGTAGAGGGCCGAGAACAGAGCCCTGAGGGACTCCTACATTGAGAGGGGAGGGGGTGGAGGAGGAACCAGATGTGGATACAGAGAAGGATGAGGTGAACCACGCTAGAACAGATCCAAAGAGGCAGAGCCAGAAAAGAGTTTGCAACAGGAGGGGATGGTCCACAGTGTCGAAGGCCGCAGAGAGGTCGAGGAGGATGTGTAGGGAAAAGTGACCCCTGGATTTGGCTAATAGAAGATCATTAGCAAATTTGGCTAGGGCAGTTTCGGTGGAGTGGGGGGGGTGGAAACTGGATTGGAGAGGGCCGAGGAGGGAATTGTCCAAGAGGTGTCTGGTGAGGCGGTTGCAGACAATCCACTCAAGTAATTTGAAGGCATAGAGGAGAAGAGAGGGAGGGCGATAGTTAGCAAGTGTGGTGAGTTTGAGTTGGGTCTTTTGAGGCTGGGAGAGATAAGAGCATGTTTAAATGAGGAGGGGACTACGCCAGAGGAGAGTGATAGGTTGAAGAGGTGTGCAAGGTAGGAGCAGGCAGTGGGAGAGAGCAAAGGAGGTGAGAGGGGATGGGATCAAGAAGACAGGTAGAAGGGGGAGAGAAAAGAATAAGGGAGCGAACTTCTTCACCCGAAGAAGGGCAGAAAGAGCACCAGAGTTGGTTGGAAGGTGGAGCAATGAGGGTAGCAGGAGAAGGATGGGAGGAAGAGATGTTCAGTCTGATGGCTTCAATTTTGGAGGAGAAAAAGGTGGCAAAGTTGAAAGCAGAGAGGGAATGCGGGACATGTGGGGGAGGGAGAGAGGAGAGAGTTGAACATGGCAAAGAGGCAGCGGGGATAAGAGGACTGAGAAGAAATGAGGGACTAAAAGAAAGATTGTTTAGCTAGGGAGAGGGCAGAGCAGAATGAAGAGAGGATAAATTTAAAGTGAAGGAAGTCAGCCAGGGAACGGGATTTCCTCCAGAGGTGTTCAGCAGCGCGAGTGCACTTATGAAGGAATCGGGTGAATTTGGTGTGCCAGGGTTGGGGAATTAGGCGGAGCCGGCGGATAGAAGAAGCCAGGGCAACAGCATCCAGGGCAGTGGTGAGGGAGTGGTTGTAGAGAGAGGATGTCTGGTCAGGGCAGGCCAGGGAAGGAAAAGGTGATAGGAGTTTCAAGAGAGGAGGAGAAAGAAGTAGGGTCAATTGCATCAAGGTTGCGCCTAGTGAGGGTAGCTTTATGCAAGGTGGGAGCAGGGGAGGACAGAGTGAGGAGAGGAGATGGTGGTCAGAGAGTTGGAAGGGAGAAGTCAGAGAGATCACAGAGATGAGAGAAGTCAAGGTCGAGGGAGTGACCAAGACAGTGGGCAGTTGATGAGGTCCACTGAGTGAGGCCAAGGGCGGTGGAGAGGGCGAGAAGTTTGATGGAGGCAGGATCAGAGCGGTTATCAATAGGGATGTCAAAATCACCAAGTATGATGGAGGGTAGGTCAGAAGAAAGGTAGTGGGGAAGCCAGGCAGCAAAGTTGTCGAGTTAAAGGGAGGTGGGGCCAGGGGGAGGGTATATGACAGAGACAAGGAGGTGGATGGGGGAGAAAAGACGGATAGAGTGTACTTCAAAGGTGGAGAAAGAGAGTGAGGGTACAGTGGGAATGACCCTAAAAGTGCAGCTAGGGGATAGAAAGAGGCCCACTCCACCTCCCGGACACTCATCCGGTCTGGTGGAGTGGGTGAAGGAGAGACTTCCATAGGAGAAAGCGGCGGGTAGAGCAGTGTCAGTAGAAGTGAGCCAGGTTTCAGTGATAATAAGAAAGTTAAGAGAGTTGGAGATGAAGAGGTCATGGATGGAGGTAAGCTTGTTATGGATGGACCTGGAGTTCCAGAGGGCACAGGTGAAAAGGAGGGAGGGAAATGGGGAGATGTGGATGAGATTGTTTGGGTTGCTGCAGCGTGGGGGAGGGTTAGAGTGGGGACAGGAAAGGGGGCTAGGGAAGAGGATGGGTACAGGACAGGAGCGCGGCAGCATAGTGAGAGAAATGGAGGAGAGAAAGAAAAGGGGCAGAAGAAACTGGAGGAGGGGTCAGAGAGTAACACAGGGGTGAGGAGCAGCAAAAAGGCAGAGTGTAGTGAAACAGAGCAAATTGGAACTAAATGAACAGAGTAAGACAGTAAATTTAGGACTAAAGAACAGAGTAAAACAGTAAGGCAGTGACAATAAACAAGATAGAGTTAAGTAAAGGTTAAAATAAAATTAAGTTAAATTTATATGAGGCGAGATGGAACGAGTCTCATCAGCTGCCTTGAAAACTCTTAAGGAGTCCAAGTGGAACATGCCTCAGCTCTTACCTTTCACGGAAGATGTGAAAAAGATGCACTCATACCTTGATGAGAAGCAGCAAACCAAAGTGGGTTCTCCACCAAGCCTACAGTTAACCACTGGGGACTACTTGCAAAAGTCACCCTGGCACAGATGATCTTGTTCAATCGGAGAAGGAAAGAAGAAGTTTCAAAAATGTTGCTGACTAGCTTCTCCTCAAGAGATACCTCAAATCTCCATGAAGATGTGTCTCTAGCGCTTTCCAAGGTTGAAAGGAAGCTCTGTCGCACTTAACTCGCATTGAAATCCGAGGAAAACGAGGGAGAAAAGTCCCCATCCTGCTGACACCAGCCATGCAAGATGCAATGGAACTTCTTGCAGAAAAGCCTGACGAATGTGGAGTGGATAGCAAAATGTCTACATGTTCACCAGACCAGCAGCCTTATCAAACTTCAGGGGCTCCGTTCGCATACGGCTGTTTGTAGTGTGAGGCCAAGTATCTCTACCCGCTGTTTTCCACAAAGCTTCAAAAGCACATTGCCACTCTCTCGAAGGTCCTCAACCTAAATGACACAGAACTGGACTAGTTGGCAGACCTCTTTGGGCACGACATTCGGGTGCACCGGCAGTATTACCGCCTCCTATAAGGTACCCTCCAACTCGCCAAGATCAGCAAACTGTTAATGGCTCTCGAGAGTGGCAGACTGGCCGAATTCAAAGGCAAGAATTTTGACGAGATGCACATTAGCCCGAACGGTAATTGGAAAATCTGGTGTCTGATATATGCTTTTGACTTTTACCCCCCCCCCCCCCCCCCACTCCACCGAAACTGCCCTAGCCAAATTGAGCAATCCCCCATGACAGAGGGACAAGTGGCCAAGCGTTTAGTTGACACTTCCATTTCAGAAGAGAGGCAGTGTATGGACCTGGCAATATTGGACCAGTGCCCAGCCATGGCTTCCACAGGTAGGTGTAGCACACAGTTTTGCTAAGCCTTCTCTGTATTTTGCGCAGCCATAATGGACCACTCTACTTCCTTTCAGGTTGCAAAGAAGTGCTGAGGAAATCATGGGACAAAGAGGATGTCCAGGCTGTGGAGAAACACCTGATGAGGTTTATACAGACATGCCGGGTGCCTTGAAACCAGGACTGTGTTGCGTGCCTCATGGCTGAACCATCCATACTGAAAGATCGGAACTGGTCGGGGGTGAGATTCTACATAAAGAACTGCATAACAGCTTTAAAGAGGGATCAACCATGTTGAAATGATGCAAAGTGGTTGAACAGGGCTGTAACCTCCATGGCTAGGTGTCTGTGTAAGCGGGCATGTGGAAGACCTCAGACAGTCAAAATACTTTCCCCAACTTGCAGTCCATATCAGTACTTTATGCAAAGTCAAAATCTCTTTATGCAAAAGTGTATATCTCATGTGGCGCATCTGGTGACAAATCGCTCCTACACATACCCCTATGATTGTTCTGTCGACAGAGCATTAGGAAAGTGGTGACCCTACAGGCCATGTTTCAGACATTGGTCCTCACGATGCAATAAAAACAAGTGTGTGTGTGTGTGTGTGTGTGTGTGTGTATATACATATATATACACACACAAAGATATATGTTATCTTTAATAGGACTGATTACATTTCTGAGGCGAATAGAATTTTGGGTGATTCTAAATCCTACCAAGTTCTGGAGCAGGATCCTACTGATTCCTTTGTTAATGAGTTACGTAGGCTGTTAAATGAAGCTAATAGTAAGAACATTATTAATAAGGATGAATTTCTATTTTTACTTCAAGAAAATCCTGTCATCCCTATCTTCTATTTTCTTCCGAAAATTCATAGATCTCTGGAAAATCCCCACTGAAGACCCATAATAGCTGGGATTGATTCCTTATTATCTGCAGCTTCTCAATATGTGGAAGTATTTCTTAAAAAATAAGTTGTTACACTACCAGCCTACCTTAAAGATACTACCTCCCTGTTACAGTTATTACAATCTTTTGAATGAAAAGACAGTTATCGGTGGGCTACTATAGATGTACAGGCTCTTTATACCTGTATTGGTCATGATCAGGGAGTTGAGGCCATAAAACATTTCCTGGAATCGGATAAAGACATAACTTCTGCCCATAAAGATTTCATATGTGATCTTGTAAGGTTTATCCTTACACGTAATTACTTTAAATTCATGGATACGTTCTTTATCCAATTGTGCGGTACTGCTATGGGCACAATATTCGTGCCTAGCTTTGCCAACATTTTTATGGGCAAATGGGAATTTGAATTTATATATTCCAACAATCCATTCAAGTCGAATATAGTGTTCTACAGACGCTATATAGATGATATCATCTTAATTTGGGAAGGCACAGAGGAGAGCCTTGATGCCTTCTTTAAATATATTGGAGAGAACAATCTTAATCTGAGCTTTACGTATAAAACCAATGTGAAATGTATTGATTTTCTGGATCTCAATCTTGAGGTCAAGGATGGCCAAATTGAAACAAGTACATTTATTAAAGAGGTGGACAGCAACAGCTATGTACACTATGAGAGCTGCCATTTGAGGAAATGGAAGGAAAACAGACCCTTCTCCCAATTCAATAGAATTAAGAGGAATTGTTCAAATGCAGATACATATGAGACTCAATCTAAAATATACCTTGAAAGGTTTAAAGAACGTGGGTATCCAGAGAGTTTATTGAATAATGCACTAAATAGAACAAAAGGAATTAAGAGAGAAGATATTATAACTTATAAAGCAAAGGATAATAGTAGGAAGGCTATGGTTCCATTTATAACCGAATTTAGTGTTGATGAGAAAAAAATTAGACATGTTCTTAATAAACACTGGAACATCATTAAAATGGATCCTATTCTGGGTAATGAATTAGGTGATAAACCTGATATAGTTTTCAGGAGAACAAAAAATTTAAAAACTTTACTGGCACCTAGTTTGTTGAAGAGGAAGGATGAGAAGAACAAGGAGAATTTTCTATCCAATCCTAACGAAATGTTATAAATGTAACGTATGTAAACTAGTTGACCCTCATAGTAGGATAATACTTTAATACTAAAGAATACAAGATAAAAGGAGGAATTACATGTCAAACAACTTCAGTTATTTATATATTAGAATGCCCATGCCATTTGAAATATGTGGGGAAAACAAAGAGAATGTTAAAAATACGTATACAGGAACATGTGCGGGCAACTAAAAATAAACTAGAGACCCATACGGTATCCAAACATTTTAAACTATTTCATAATGGAGATCCCAGTGTATTAAGATTCAAAGCTATAGAACATGTCAGGTTGGGTCCAAGAGAAGGGGACCTTGCCAATAAACTAGCCTGCAGGGAAATGTATTGGATTTTTCAACTGAGCACTCTTGCACCTTTGAGCCTTAATGAAGCATTTGAAATAGCCCCTTTTATATGATATACTAATATCTTTTTCTTCTCCCCCCCCCTGTTTTCTTTTTTCTGGTCTAGTTTTCTTTATATATAATATATTATAATGTATGTAGGATGTTTTTTTGTCTAGACTAGTGTAGTAGCATTCGCTGCCCTATAGGGGCTGCGTCCTATTATAACATATTAGGCTATATTAGCTAATTGATTGATGTCTTCATTATTTTATTGTATTGCTGTGATTTTACAGCTGATATCATTCTGTAAATAGTCTTAACTTCCACTTTCTATGGTTGCACTTCCACTTTTATGTGGACATTATTGGATGTTTAGTCTTAGTACATTAATTGATATATGGGCTAATATCTATTTTGCAGGGTTTATATGTATTAGTGGTAATTCATATCTTATTATGTAGATCATATGTTAGTATGGGTGGAAGTATGATCTCTTGCCCTTTCACTAATAAACTTATGTATGATATATTTTATATTTTTTATGTTCAATGGGATTGTGGTGCGATTATAACATATTGATATGTCAAAATGTATATTATTAATATTTTCCCAAATGTGGAATTTTGGAGAAAACGGAAGTGACGCGATGTGAATTCACGGAAGTGATGTGGTCAGTCACAGGCGGAAATAGGATAACTCTGTATGTCTCTACACTGGCTGCCTGTTTTGTACCGAATCCAATATAAAATACTTTTACTAACATTACAAGGCCATCAACAAAGCTGCACCAACATACATCTCCTCTCTTGTCTCAAAATATCTTCCAACTCAGCAACTCCGTTCTACACAAGATCTGCATCTCTCATCCACCTTCATTAAATCCTCCCATTCCCGGTTACAGGACTTTTTTCGGGCTGCACCCACTCTATGGAATGCTCTCCCTCGCACAGTAAGACTCTCCTCTGGCCTACAAACTTTCAAGCGTTCTCTGAAAACCTACCTCTTCAGACAAGCTTATAATATTCCTCAGCCACCCTCTTAACCTCGCTACCTTTAGCCTGTTACACAATTTCACACAAGACAACTACCCCCTGACCAACATTGTTGTGTGACGGGATCATTTAGCTTATGAGTCACTTTTACCTTTGCAGTCTGGCTGGGCCAAAATGCATAATGTAGACTTAACCTCATGTGTCAATCTCCCATTGTCCTATAGATTGTAAGCTTGCGAGCAGGGCCTTCTCACCTCCTTGTCTGTTTTACCCAGTTTGTTTATTAGTTTTTTATGTTTGTCCCCAATTGTAAAGCGCTACGGAATATGTTGGCGCTATATAAATAAATGATGATGATGATGATGAAATGTCCGTTTGTATGACTGAGACTTCCGGCTCTGTTGTTGGGGATTTCTCAGTGATTGGTAGCGGGAACTTTAAAACGGAGGACCGGATATTCAGCTATGCTTACCCAGGGCCATATTAAGGGAAGAGAGGCCCCCAGGCTATGGGGCCCCCCCATGAGCCCCCCCCCCGGCAAGGACCCCCCCACCCTCCACCTGTGAGCTTACCTCCTTCCGTTGTTCCACTCCCTGTAGCACTTACGCGGCGCGCAGTAATCTCCTTACTGAGGAGATCTTGTGAGAGTGAGACTATGACTCATAGTCTCAATCTCACAAGATCTCCTAAAGAGATTACTGCGTGCCGCATAAATCCTACAGTGACAGCAGGCAGCTAATAGCATGACATTTGCTGTTAGCTGCCTGCCATTCTCCTTGAACAGGTGACAGTCGGAGCCAGGGCGGGGACGCTCCCGACCCGATAAATGCCGGCGGGCCCCCCAGCTGCCCGAGGCCCCTGGGCTATAGCCCCTTTAGCCCTATTGTTAATCCGGCTCTGTGCTTACCCTCTTGATAAAGTCTGATGTGGACAAAATGCGTCAAGAGGAGCAGTGCTTTTCTGTGATTCAAAGCCAGCGGCGGAGAGGGAGCTATCTTCCATTTGTGGCCAGAGGGGTTTCGCCTAAGAAGCTTTGAAAGCTCTTTTTGACAGATAAGCTTGCTTATGTTTTATTCAATGTACGGGCACATTATTGCCTTATATGGATACAATATGTCAGTGTTTTATTAAATTTGATCGTGTTTTATGAAAAGTACCTCTTTTTATTATGAACGCATTACACTATCCTGTTGCTATTTTTTCCATTGAGTCCTAGTGTGGAATCTAGTGACAGAACGCATTATTTACACAGGAAGGAGATCTGGATATCAGTGGGATATTAAACAGATAGGCGAATTTATCACTTACTTTTGGTATGAGACTATTTCGGAGTACCCGTTAGCACATCTAAAATTGATGATATTACACTATGTTTGGCGCTTCTCTTCTTTTCTTTTATATATATATATATATATATATATATATATATATATATATATATATATATATATACACACACACACACACACATTTTAATGATTTTGCTACATTTTATTCTTTTGTATTTTATTTGTTTTGTTGTAATTTTTTTTTTGCAGGTGGAACTGTAAACCCAAGTCTTCCACTGGGCAGGTCACACATGAGCTTATATGCACCAAAGACTGTCTGGGAATGGGGTTAAGACTACTCTTACTGCTGCCAGCCAGTATTGTCAGTCAGCTCTGAGTATCACTCAGCTGTTCTGGCAATAATTTATTAGTAAATCTTAGCAATAGGGGGTCTTTTATTACTGCGACAAGTGGCAACAGAAAACCAGCTCTATCGCCACTTTTTAGTAAATAGACCCCTTACTCTTGATGGTTGCTCTGACCAACATTAGCCTAACCTATCTCACTACATTATGTCACACAATGATACATTTACATGAAGAAAATATAACTAGCTACAACAAGCATCATATTAAAGATGCAGGAATTACAATGTGAGTATTTCTCAAACCTCCTGCTCAGACTGCCCTAGTAAAATAAAACACGTTCTGTGCCTATACCAATAGGTGCATGAAGTGCAATGCAACATAATGTTTTTATTGTGTCCATATGGAGATACATATGTTTTCCATTGATTTTATACATTGTTTTGGGGAGATGGAAGAGTGCCCTGTGTCTGTAAGTCACCAGTTGTACTTTCCAAGGCGTTCATGTGGTTATGAGCTGACCGCAAGCTTTCAACATTTGATAAATTATTAAACTGCTGCTATAAGTGGGTGGATCACAGTTCTGTGCCAGCATAGCTCAACTTTCTGTTCAAATCTATTTCACTGGGACTACTGCTATCACAATAAGACAAAAGCAATTGTAACTGATTCATTTATATTTATGGTTGAAGTACTTGGATTATGAAGCAAGTCATCATGTAAAGTAAGTGTTTTATGTAATTATTCCATGTTCTTCAGGGCAGGTTTTGGCAGTAAAACACTAAGCTTGTGAGTTAGGCTAAATAACCAAATTATAGATCTAAAGGAAAATGACATAATACTTAAGCTATCTTATGTATTCAATTTACTTTAACCCTATGACATGTATTTGTATTGCTACTGTGTTGCATTAGTTACATTTTTATGTTAGAGTAATAATTATATTTGAACAAATTAAAATTCTTACTTCACCAGTCCATCAATTAAACAATACAAATTCAATTAATATTCTAGTAAAATGAGTTGTAGTATAAAAAGATTGTACCTAATCTGCTGTTGGCAAGCTTTATCTGTGAGAGTGTTTGTATAATACAAATGTTTTTTTCTTCATCAAAGTGGAATGAGGAGAAAATACAACATTAACTCGTGGAATGATTAGAACAAGATGCTGGGAAACTAAAACACTGGGAGATACCAGATGGGAATATTTGTATCAGTGTCTATCACTGTGACAGCTGGGTGGAGCACTGTGACATGTACTGATACAAAAACCTATCTGAAGATTATAATTATATACATAAAAATATATTGAACAGCAATGGGACATTAAAAGCAACTTCACATTTCATATTATTAATTAAACTGTAATTCTTATTCATTTTCTTTATAAGTCAAAAAGGAGGTAGAAGAATGATGTTATAGATATTGTCAGGATCACAGATACAACATAAAAGAGAGGTGAAAATAAATTTGATTTGACACTTTTAATCACAGTGATGGTAACTACCGCTTTGGAACAATCCTTGTCAAAGCTAAGCTTGTATGTTACCCATCTATTCATGAAAAGCTAGTGGAGAGCATTGTGGTAAAGTACAGTAAATCAATGCTGGGATTTTCATATTGTTTTCTTTCAAATGTATAGTTTTGGATTGAAATGGGATGCAAGAATTACTTATACAAAATTCCCAATATAATTGTCACACCAGTAAGTTGAATAATTTGGACTTTTTAATGTAATTAACAAAAATAATAAATATAATATATTATTACCGGATAATATGATGGTTTTTTTTCTCTCAGATCATCACTCAAATGCTTCCTATATTTATGAATATAGATTATTTCGGTAATCTGAAGGATCTCTGAGGAAGTGGAGGATGAGGTACTTGTATGGGTCTCTCACACAGTGTATTATAGCGGGAGCTGGTACAGCACTGTGACATACACTGTTACAAAAACCTTTCAGCAGCTATAATGTACAGTAATTGAAAAGATGAAATGAGATATTAAAATACACCTGGTCAATAAAGAAACTGGGTTATAATTATGTTGATCAAGCAGAGTGATGCACAGTGAAAAAAATTTCATTACACAAGTGTTGGCATTCTGCTTATGCACCTGAAAATAGAGTCTATGCACATAAATATGGCAGCTTCACAGGTGTGATTCTGCTACACAGTGGGTGACCAAGGATTAATCATAGAAATTGGTACAACAATAGCAACATGGTGTGGTCTATAGTTAAAGAAACAGAAGTAGGGTTGACTAAGCAAAAATGTCAACCATAATTTACTAACAGACACAGAACTAGAAAGAATATAAAGAGAACTTATGTAAATGTGGACTTTCACTGAGAATTTGATTTTATGAGGGCATTGGTCTATAAGAAAACAGGCAGCCCGTGTTTATACCATGAGTGTGGGTAGATCATACTTGCCCACTCTCCCAGAAGTCCAGGAGACCCCAAATTCCTAGTGAAGTGAGCAGGATGGGAGCCTCAATGACGTGATTCGCACACCGTGGCAAATTTATGCTTTTGTGCAGTGGGTCGTGGGGTGGGCCAAAATGAGTCTGTTCGCTGTGTCCTGTCCCCTTCCGCCTCTCCAGGAAATCACCCCTCTGGGATTTCCTGGAGGGCAACACTACAAAGCAATAAAGAGATGTCTAGACATGTGCAATAAAGTAATTATTTAAAAATGCAAATTTTTAATAGATTTAGCGAAAATGCCCAATGTTGGATAATTGCAGTTGCTATCTGTTAATAGGCTTACTTGATGAATAAATGACTTCCAACTATAGAAAGCAACAGCAAAACCAATAACTGAAGGCAAATAAATGTGCCAGACACTCGAAAAATAAAGACATTTGAATAATTTTGAATGATTTTAAGAACTGCATTTTAGCTCACCAGTGTTCATCCTAATGAAGACCTTGGCTTTCAACTAAATTAAAAAGCTTTTATTTTTTTATTCGCATGTGTGAGATGGTGCCCCCTGGATGCTGAGCCTGTGAAGAGGGCGAAGAGGAGAACAGAAGGGCACTCAGCCGACCAGCGATCCAGAGCAGATAAGTGCTTCCTGCCCGCATGGTTCATCAGCGTTGGTGACAGCGAATTGGAAACAATTCGAAGCCAGCAAATTGGGGGCAGTGATGGTGAGACAATCGGGGCTCACCTCTATCCATTTTAATAATTGGCGATGCGAGTCAGTCGGTGCTCACTGTGTCACCATCCAGCAACCATGCAATGGCTAATATTTAGCTGTTACGTGCATTGTTAGCCCAGTCCAACAGCAAAGAGAGAGTTATGAGGAGTTCCGGAGAAGAGTCAGTGTCATGTTCAAGAAGGAAACCGGCAGGAACAAACCAGAGAAGAAACGGCGGTGGCAAATTGAAGAAAAAAAACGGTGGGGCAAGCACGAAGAGTCAACTTAGAAGATTGATGACGTTGGCAGAGAGCAGAGTGCTGCAAAATGACGGGCTTAAGAAAGAAGACTGATGGAGACTGTCCACAGAAAAAGTAGCAGGGGGATGGCAAAGAGTTGTCACGGTTCCCCCCCTGCTGCCAACGAAAGTTGCCAGTGTAAGGTAAGACCCTTGGGCAGCCGTCTTACAAGCCCACGTCTGCACTCTCTTTTCTAGACAATAGGCTTGTGGCATAAAATTGGACACTAGACCCGGTCTGCATTAGTGGGCATAAGGACCTGGGTGCTTAGGGGGTGGTAGGGTTATTGTTAGCTTCTTTTTGGGGGGTGCATGTAGCATTTCAGAATTAGCCTGTGGCCCATTTCATTCAGGATTAGCCTGTGTTGCTCTCTGTTAATAGGCTTACTCAATGGATAAAATAATTTCATAGACAACTGTAGACAGCAATCGCAACACAGATACCTGCAAAGCAAAAAAATGTGTTATACAATTATTTACAGATTTTTGCATAATTCTGAATGATTTTAGGAATTGAATTTTAGTTCTAAATAATAAAACTTTTAATTTTGCGGTTCTTTCTTTTGTTGTTGTTGATGAGGAAGATATCTATTTTTGCATTTGTTTGCACATTGTGGGTTTTCTGCAGTTTGCTTTAAATGGTGGTGATTACAGTGAATTTAGACTGTAAGCTGCAATGATTAAATATACTCTAAACAGCACTAAAATGGTGGTGTTATATAAATGATGATAATAATATTAATAATATCGATAATAATAATAATAATAATAATAATAATAATAATGCATTGCAAACTTAAATTCTCATTTTTTCACAGAGACCAATAGAATCATATAGCAAAATTTGCGTTGGGCACTTACAGGAAATAGAATAGGAACAACCTGTACTACATCTGAACTGACCACTAATTCTGAACTTTTATTATATTCAAATGCAGATAGAAACCATTAAGTGGAATGAGAGCAATTCTCTATCAGCTTTCCCATATATTTGTACAAGTCTTTATCACTGTGACAGTACAGCAGCTACCACAACAATATAGTCTATGGCAAATATCAAGTTACAGACATCGTCCATCCATTAATATGACTCAGAGAATAAAATAATGACATTTGAAAATTCTGCATTAAAATGATTGAGTGATAATTAGTCGCTGGTCTATTATGAAACTTACACATTTTCACAATGCGGTTTTTGAAACGTCATCAATATATAATATTGGGAATAGCAACACTTAAGGCCTCAATTAGAGCTAAGAGAAAATCCATCCAGAAGGTACAACTTTGCTCACTGGCAAAACTATGATGTGCAATGGGCCGAGAGAGCATATTTAAAATGTGCGGACAGAATTAGAGTTAGTAGGAGGCCTGTTCTAGCTGAACTTTAAATGGCAGTGTAACATGCAAAAGCAGCCAGTATTTTCCCTGTTTGCAAAAAAGAAAAAAAACATTTGTAACCTTGCATTGCAACGTGATTTGCTGGATGGCAATAACACAAGATAGTAACAGAATTTTTTTTATTTATTTAAATAAAGCATTTTTCACAGTAGAATAAAGAGAATATGTATATATTAGAGATATTCGTGTTGACCCTTGTTTTTCGGTTTTGGAAATCGGTGTCTGTTCTAACCCAACTTCGTGTTTCGGCTTTCCTACCGGTTTTATTGAACAAACATGAAAGGTTTTGATTTTGGATCTGGATTTAATTATAAATTGTGAAAAGTAGGAAAAATAATGTTATTTTGAGCTGTTTTTGCTCCTATATTACTATATATAGCATTAACATTCATTTCCAGTCTATTTTCTAATGATCCCTTTCACCAATTTTGACCAAAGTCTGCAGCGATCTGGCTGGCTAAAATTAGTGACAGAGCAGTGGCACAAATATATTGCACAAATACATGGCAGTTTAATAAAGGATACAAGCCCTAGGCTAGGGGACAGAATAGATGATCTACAGCCTAGCAGAAATGCACTTAAGAGATCATAAGTACCTTCATTAAAAGGGGTTTACTTTTATGATACCTCTCTACTCTCTGATCTACTTCATAATGAAGAAAGAACATAACAGAGCATCCCTCATAGACATTTATGCTACCACTGTTCATCCAATGAATGCTACGTTCATTGGATGAACAGTGGTAGAATTAATACAGCTAATACAGACATTGATAAAACTAAATAGACAAAGGTGGCCTGCACATTCATCTATTTATGTATTATGCATTTATTGCTGGGTAGAGTATTGACCAGTAGCCAGAAGTCGAGCTTTCAAACACCTTGTTTTATTAAAAGTGCTTTTTATGGTTTGAGTAAAGCTGTTCTTGTGAATCAAACAAGGGGAAAAGTCACTCAAATATATTTGAAAGTATATAAATATGTCATGAATAATATATGTCATGTATATCAATATGGAATGTACTATATATCAAAATATTTTTAGATAAAACCGAGCAGACCCGAACATCGGAGATCCGAGTACCAAGCCGAGACTGTACTTCCGCGCACCCTTGGAACTGAAAACGAGGCAAAATGTTATTGTTGCATCATCAGATCTTTGAGTTTTGGATTCTAAAAATACCGCTCTCCGCGGAGATCCGGCGCCATTTCACAGAGAGGCACGGGGTAGCAGGGTTCTTGGCAATTGGGCAGCATCATTAAAGAAAGAGAAAGAGGAGGGCTGGCCATGTTCTTAAAAGTCTCCAGTGACATTGTACTGTGCGATAGCTTACACAGATACAGGAGAGGTGTCAGTGTTCAGTGCTGAAATAGAAATAATAGAGCTGGCAGTGTTCTTAAAAGTCTCTAGTGGCAATATACAGTGCCATAGCTCACACAGAAACAGGAGAGGTGGCAGGGTTCAGTGCTGAAACAGAAATAATAGGGCTGGCAGTGTTCTTAAAAGTCTAGAGTGACAATGTACTGTGCCATAGCTCACAGAGAAACAGGAGAGGTGGCAGGGCTCAGTGCTGAAACAGAAATAGTAGTGCTGGCAGTGTTCTTAAAAGTCTACAGTGACATTGTACTCTGCCATAGCTCACACAGGAACAGGAGAGGTTGCAGGGCTCAGTGCTGAAACAGAAATAATAGGGCTGGCAGTGTTCTTAATAGTCTCCAGTCGTATTGCTCTGTGCCATTGTTCATACAGAGACAGGAGGAGTAGCAGTGTTATTGGCACTCTCCAGTGTCCAGTTACATTTTTCTGTGCAGCTGCTAGCACCAGTCATCATGAAGATACTAACCCCTTTACGTCATCTGCTAAAGCCTATGTTCAAGTGCATAGTGGTTTTAAATCAGGGAACCAAAAATTTTAAAAAAAAACAGCATTTATCTTTTAAAGAAAAAAACACCTCTCTAATAATGGTGAAAGGTTTACTGTAGAAAAACATTAAAATTGCCAACATGCCATTCTACCCAAAATATTAACAAGCATACCAGCATCAGTTAGCTCCCTTCTCTCAGCTAGATCCCAGCACCTGCAAGCTACACTATTGTCATCCTCGCCCTCATCAGTGTGTACATCATCCTCACATAATACTAATTCATCCCCGCTGGAATCCACCATTACAGAAGTCTCAATACTTTGACATAATTGCCGGTAATTCCTTCCTCGTGGAATTTGTAGTTCATTTTATGACAGAGCTGTCACGATTTTTTGGCAATTCTTTTGCTCTAGACCAAATAACAAAATGTTTTGCTGACTCATCTGCATCACCACTGGGTGTCTTGGGATTGCTAACTTTTTCCTAGCAGCAGTTGCCAAAGAAACTGAGGGAGGAGACATTGTCGTGTCATGTGGGGCAGCACGGTGGCTAAGTTGTTAGCACTTCACAGCGCTGGGGTCATGAGTTCAATTCCCAACCATGGCCTTATCTGTGTGGAGTTTGTATGTTCTCCCCGTATTTGCGTGGGTTTCCTCCGGGTGCTCCGGTTTCCTCCCACACTCCAAAAACATACTGGTAGGTTAATTGACTGCTATCAAAATTGACCCTAGTCTCTCTCTCTCTCTGTCTGTCTGTGTGTGTATGTTAGGTAATTTAGACTGTAAGCTCCAATGGGGCAGGGACTGATGTGAATGAGTTCTCTGTACAGTGCTGTGGAATGTGATGCTATATAAATAAATGGTGATGATGAAGATGATGTACCACTTGAGAAGTCAATTTGCCGACCAGGAACTCATTGCATCTCTTGAAATCAGGGTAAGTTGTAAAGAAAGACATAGCTCTTAAACCTAGGATCATGCATAGTTGCCAAAATGTAGTGATCCGATTTCAAGATGTTGATAACTTTCAGACCCTGGCAAAGCAAATAAAGTACTTGATCTACAAGTCCTACATAGTTAGTGGAATTTCTTTGTTCCATCTCCTGCTGCAATTTCTCTAGCTACTTTTCCAAAAAACTAATTAGGTAATTCACTTGATCAAGCTTACAGCCTTTGAACTCACTTCACAGGTGACTACTTAGAGTGGTTTCAGCACATTCTACAACACGGAAAGTATTCTCCACTCTGTTGGACTAAAGTACATTCCCCCTCAAATTGTATTCTTCTTGCAGCTGCTACAATCTCCTACATGCTGTTGCAGAATACCGAAAAGTACCCAAATTATTTAGGGACATAGACAGCATCTCCTGCATGTCACTTGTCATTTTTAAAAACTTCTGTACCACCAAGTTCATTGTGTGAGCAAAACAGGGAATGTGATGCAATTCTCCCTGCTGTAATTGTTGGTGTTATCAGAAATGACATATCCTCAGGAGAGTCCAAGCGGGATAAGCCATGTTGCAATGACATCCCTTAGTTTTTTCAAACAGGTGGTCAGCGGTATGCCTCTTAGTGAAGCTGGTGATAAACAGAGTAGCCTGCCTCTGAGAAATCTGGCGTTGTCGGGTACATGCTGCTGCAAACATCCCTCAGGACAACAATTCAGCCACAGAATAAGTGGCTTTTTATGGGAAGATCCTCCATTAGTTCAGTCATCAGCCACACACATCACTTCTCTCTCTAGCCAGTCCATTTTTGGCTCCTCCCCTTTCCCCCCAAAATCTCCCTGAAGCCTTCTAGTGCATTCTTGGGCTCTAGAGAGCAGCCTGGCCTGTAGTTTGCAGTCTGTCCACCAAAAATGGCCGACACAATTTGCATTGAACTTCCCAGAGGCACTCTGGGGAAATATAGTTTTCTGAATGAGTGCATACAGTAATATACCTGTGATTTGCAGGGTATTACATCTGCTCCACAAGTTCTCATTTTGACACTTTGCTTTAATTAACTACTTGCATTATAATGCACATAATCCTTGCAATTTAGTCTAAATTAAATTTGTACAAACAGATCTTTTGACATCACCACCATCATATTATGACTTGAATTTAACTAATCAGCTGCTAGAAAATTAAATATTGCTACCGGTCCTCATGGTCATCACTATGGTCACCTTTTATAATACTTGCTGATCCAGGCAGCATCTCAACATGTCCCAGTCTCTTAAACAACAGAGAAACACTCTGATGACTTAGGAGATAATGAGATGTAGCCCTGTAAAAGTACAGGAGCCTTGTCAAATGCAGCTACAGCAGGGGACATGTCACTGACAGCAATTTTTTTTTTGTTCAAGCATCTAGAATGCAAGAGCTAACACTCAAAAATAAGCAAAGTAGCTGGGTGATAAAGATATTCAATTTTCTAATATATTATCTGCAGTTACAGCCATGCTTAAATAGTATTAGGGAATATGTTGGCGCTATATAACTAAATGATGAGGATGATGATGATGATAGTATTAGTTAACAGGGGTTGGTTCCCTCCCCCACTTGTGGCATGAGGCTTGTGGAGGTTGTGTGAATACCTGAGAAGTTGGTTGCATTTGCATATCAAATTCTGTGAGCCACTTCCTGCGGAAGGTTGACTCCACCCAGAAGAAAGTTATTTTCTTATGTTACACAAAGCAAAGAAAGTCTTTATCTTCCCTGCTCCCACCCTGAGTGGACATAGCTGATAGAACTGTAAATTGAATGGAATGAAGATCTGTGAATGTGAGAGGTTGCCTGGTAAGCCATTTATATTAGTGCATGGCTAGTATGTGAAAATGGATGAATGATTTGAGTGGTACTTGGGTAAGATAACATAAGTTATATTGAGTTTTTGGCAGTATATGTGGAAATTGAATGGAATTGTCTTTGCATGCAAATTGTATGGAGATTGCAAGTACTGTGGAATGGAAGTTAGCATATTAAGTGTTTAGTTACATGGTAAAGCCTGTTACACTGTTTGTGAGTGCATAGTCTGTTTGTGTTGATGGACAAGGCATGTGTCAGTTTACAAAAAGTTAGATTGAGTAAGACAATGTGATGTTGTAATTCCTGAAGTTCCTATGGTATTTAGGATGGATTGTGCAATGACGTAAGGTAGTTTGTAATGTGAAACTTTTGAAATAGTGCAGCTTAGTGATGGAGAAATTAAGTCTATGGGATGATAGCTACTATGGCAGCAAGGTGATACACAATGTGTTTAGAGGAGGCTGAGTTTCAGATAATAGGTTAATCCAATCCCTCCATGCCTCAATATGGCTGCCATTGTAAGTTAGGGTGATCATCATGATTAGACAAAATTGCTCCTGTGTGAGGTAAATAATATATTTTCTGTAATGCTAGAAATCACTTGACTCCCCCAGTGAAATGTGGATAGTGAGTAATGGCTGCTGCAAAGCATGAAGAAGTTAACACTACACATTTTTGACTTTGACTAAGATAAGTGAAATGAAATAATATGAGAATAAAATGTCTAATTTTCTATGTGAGATAACTAAAGTTTATATGTGCAATATATGTGGGATTCTAAAAATTTGTTTTTCTTGAATGGTTTAAATGGAGTCTAGCCCGAGAGTCTCTCTCTCTCCTCTCACAAAAAGCATCACCTTTATGCCTAGCAACACTATTCTATTTAAATAACAAGACAGTACTGCACTTAATGTATTTAACATAAGAGCGTAATTTATTTTGCTCATCAAGTTCTGCATTAGATTAACAAGAAGCAAATAATAAAAACACCATCATCTGGAATATTGTCTTGAAAAGCAGAAGGGAGAAATCACCCAACATTTTGCAAGGCAAGATTAAAACGTGGCTCCCTCACTGCCACCATCACCACTTGAGGCCTCATCAGCACTAGACTTTGAACCAATTACTGCTCCACCCACCAAAGAGCGATATTATTACCCTCAAAGCCTTAATAGTGGAAATGAATAGATTATTCTCTTCTGATCTCTTCTGATCTACAAACTGCATTATTTATTGCATGTCTGCATTACATAAAATAACTTCAGTCCTCAAAAATAAAGTGGACACGAACATTTATTTTGAAAATGAAACACTACAAACAAGTTTTTAAAAGCTATATCAGAAGCCTTAGAGAACTGAGCAATCTGTAAATAAGAAATGTTCCGGAAACCATAGAACCAGGCAATCTAGATCATTACCTACCCAATCTGTTCCAGTCTCTAAACCCTGGGCTTGTAGATAATCAAAAACGCAAAGAAAGAGCACGCAGAGCACTGGGCCCCAAACCAAAGGATACAGAACCCCCAAGGGATGTAGTAATGAAACTTTTCTCATTTAAGATGAAAGAGTTAGTGATTTCTGCAAACAGGAACTCACCATATGTGATATTTGAAGGCACCAAAAGTCGATTATATCAAGAATATATTAAGGTTTGGTCTTGCCCACAATAAGTGCTGTGATCTCTGAGATGTGACCCGTTCTCTGAGATAACATGGATACATATATAGACGGGGGTTCCGTTTCAGATTCATAGTGGACGTTGGAGGAAGAAGTGAAGGGACCCAAACAAAGGCAGAGATCTCCTCTATAAACTTAATTTGTATCATCACCCTCCTGAAAGACTCTCTACACATTTAGATCCTTCTCAACCTCCCTCTTTGCTCTACCTGCTTTGATTCCACAATTATGGGCTTGTACCAAGTGCATCTATGAATGCGTTCCTATTATCTCCCTCAGTGTTCTTGTCCCTCACTCCATCTTACCACTCTGTGTCGCCTGTCAGTCTCCCCCTTAACCTTAGATTGTAAGCTCCTTTGAGCAGGGCCCTCTTTCTTCTTGTTTACCTTTGCCTTTGGCTTCCCGCCTCTAGTCTTCATTTCATCACTTGACTCCCCCCTATCTCCAATTCTCCTCTTCTTCCATGCCTCCGCTTCTCCTTCTCTGCCCTGATCCTGTAAGTGGCGCCCTCACTACTGGGCACAGGCTCAACCCCTCACTCACTCCCCAACTCCCTCTTTCCATTCTCAATTTATCTGTACACTGAAATTCACTTTTACCTCTGCCCTATGCACCTTTCTCTGCCTAGTTGGTACTTTGACTTATACTTATTGCACTTTGTCTGTAATTATTGCACCTTTTTTTTTTTACTTCACTTTGTTTTTGTACAACCTTGTATTGATACCCTGTACTGTTAACCCATGGTCTATCTACTGACCCTTTGTGGTGCCTCATAAATAAAAGTTAATAATAAATAATAATAATATGATTGCTATAATTCTGTTACTTCTTTGTTTATATATTAATCCCCTAAAAAACGATTTATGAGACTGTAGCCAGTATAGGCCTCTAGGTTCTTAGTTTAGTGTTTTAGTTGCTCATCCAAACAACTTTTATTACTATTTAATAACAAATGGGCTCCAACAGACAAAACAGTTCCTCTATGTTTGAGATCCATCTAGTTGTACAACATAAGCTAATTCTTCTTCACCAAACATATATTATTATATAACATTATATTATTCATTGTTAAAAAATTATTAATTGCTTTTCAAAACTATACAGAAACTTAATAGGGACTTTATTTTCTAACAGAAAACGCATTTCAAGAAAAACACTCATACCTTCTTGACTTCCTGAAGGTTTCCTACAGTGTATTATGCATCACATATCTCAAAAAATATGGTAGCTAGAATAATTCTGTTCCTTTTTAGTCTCTGACACTAAGATTGATCCATATGGGTGTTTGATTGTCTTACAACACAAAATAGGATATCAGGATATCACATTACCCTCTAAATATTGGGCAAATAGGATATTTTAAATCATTTTTTGCAGAATTGGAAAAAATACAAAAAGGCTTGATTATGGTTTGTAGGGACATCAATACTATCCTATTGTCAAATTTAGATAGATCGGGATCTAGGAGCTCCGTGCCGCCTATAGCAAGTTCAACAACCATTAAAAGATATATGGCTAAGGCTGGCCTGTTTGACTCATAAGAGCGCTTAATCCCTCCTGGTGTGGCTGTACCTTAATTTCATGTCCTTACAACTCTTCTCTCCAAAAAACTGTTGAACTCAACATAAATTCAGCGACACAACTACTCACAATGTGAGAAGTTTATCGTGGTCTCCTTCCATGGCATGATCTTTAGGACTGTATCATCTTTCACCCCTCCACCAACACAAACATTTGTCCACGTTACACCTTCATTACTCCACACACCTCTAGTTAACATGCATGAACTGTTGTCCTATTTATTATCTCTAACAAGTACACCCTCCTATTCTGAAAAAACAAGATTTCGACCCAAACTCTCTCTCAAATTACTGTGTCATCTCCCAGCTCCCTACCCCTCCAAGCTTCTTGAGAGACTTGCCTACACTCACCTCACACACTTCCTTTCCACAAACAACTCTTCAGTCTGGCTTTCGTTCTCAACACTCCACAGAGACTGCGTTGACTAAAGTTGTCAATGATCTAATCACTGCTAAAACTAAATGCCATTACTCTCTCCTAATTCTCCTGGATCTCTCTGCTGCATTTGACACCGTTGACCACTCTCTTCTCATACAAACACTGCAATCCCTATGTCTTCAAGACACTGTCCTATCCTGGTTCTCATCCTACCTTTCTAATCGCTCTTTCACTGTTAATTTTTCTGGAGCCACCTCTGCTCCACTTCCTTTATCAATTGGAGTAACGCAAGGCTCAGTGCTAGGTTCTCTGCTGTTCTCTATCTATACCGCTTCTCTTGGAAATCTAATAAGCTCCTTTGGATATCATCTCTATGTGGATGATACCCAAATTTATCTATCCTCTCCTGATCTCTCGACATCTGTGTTGTCCCATGTAACTGACTGTCTTTCTGCCAATTCATCTTGGATGTCCTCTTCCAACTCAAGCTCAATCTTTCTAAAACAGAGTTATTAATATTCCCACCCACCAACAAGAGCATACCTGACATTTCCATCTCTGTTGATAACATGACCTTAAACCCCACCTCTCAAGCTCGTTGCCTAGGTGTGATCTTTGACTATCCTTTGTTTCTCACATCTACTCTATATCTAAATCATGTTATGTAAATCTAAAAATCATTTGCCCAAGACACTGCAAATACCTTAATTCATGCACTTATCATCTCCCACATTGACTATTGCAATTCCCTCCTTACTGGTTTTCCCCAAAACAGACTCAAACCCCTACAATCTATTTTGCATGCAGCGGCAAGATTGTTTTTCCATGCAAATCATTATTCCTCTGCTTAATCACTCTGTATGTCTCTACACTGGTTGCCTGTTTTCTACTGAATCCAATATAACATACTTTTACTAACCTACAAGGCCATCAACAAGCTGCACAACATACATCTCCTCTCTTGCCTCTAAATATCTCCCAACTCGGCAACTCCGTTCTGCACAAGTTCGGCGTCTCTCATCCACCCTCATTACATCCTCCCATTCCCTGTTACAGGACTTTTTTCGGGCTGTACCCACTCTATGGAATTCACTCCCTCGCACAATAAGACTCTCCTCTGGTTGACAAACTTTGAAGCGTTTTCTGGAAACCCACCTCTTCAGACAAGCTTATAATATCCCTCAGCCACCCTCTTGACCTCACTAGATTACCCTATTACCACCCGTTACACAATTTCACACAAGACAACTACCCCCTGACCGACGTTGTTGTGTGACGGAATCATTTAGCTTACGAATCACTTTTACCTTTGCAGTCTGGCTGAACCGAAATGCAAAATGTAGACTTAACCTCATGTATCAAACTCCCACTGATTGTATGCTTGCGAGCAGGGCCTTCTTACGTCTTTGTCTGTTTTACCCAGTTTGTTTCTTACTGTATTTGTCCCCAATTGTAAAGCGCTACGGAATATGTTGGCGCTATATAAATAAATGATGATGATAATGATGATGATGATGATGATGATGATGAAGCGTATACGGCAATCATCAGTGGTGCAATAATTAAATATGCAACATACTGTAAAGAACAGCAATCTCTCACCATAGGCACCTTAGAAAAACAATTGTAAAGCGCTACGGAATATGTTGGCGCTATATAAATAAATAATGATGATGATGATGATGATGATGATGAAGCGCATACGGCAGTCATCAGTGGTGCAATAATTAAATATGCAACATACTGTAAAGAACAGCAATCTCTCGCCATAGACACCTTAAAAAAACATTTGCAGAAACTACAGAGCTGCCATAAGCAATCACAGTCAGGGAGAGTACATAAACAGCAACAAAAATAGGTGGAGAAATTCAATCGATGTTAGCAAAAAGAAAAAAGAAATCATCCTTTTGTTGGTGAAATCTCAAGGTTGACGAGAAGAGTATCAAAGTAAAATTGTGACTTTTGTGTACATACATAAATGCGTCAATGCACTCTGATCCTTGAACTCTTTGAAAGACTTAACACAGCTAAAATATTTACTAATTTGTACGTAAATATTTGTAAATATGTTTTGTAAATATTCACTAATTTGCACCTATAACTGTGTGCGGATCCGTTCAGGAGATGCATGGAAAACGTAAAATAGACTTATTTAAAATCAGACTCAATGTGTAAAAATTAAAATTTAAAGCGACGATGGCTTGTAAAGGCAAGTTTGCCTTTACAAGCCATCGCCCCTTTAAATTTTCCCTGCAAAGTCTTGCAGAAATCGGACATTCATACATTTACCCCATGGTCCTTGACCTCGCTCCCTACTTAAAGCTCTTGAATGTTTGTAAAATTATTTTCCCAAAGGCAGGATTTCAGCTCTCTCCAAAGATTTTCATTTAAATTGAGATCAGGGGGTAAGTGTATCAAGGAGCGATTTTGCAAAATCAGCAATTTTCTCGGGAGAGTTGAAACTTGCAGATTTATGAACCTGAGATTTCATGTAAAATCGTCAGAGATATGATCTGTCAAAAGTGCTATTTCCAAAACCGATAGAGATCATACTCCTGACTGTTTGCTACTCTGGCTATACAAGTCTCAAATGTATGAAACTTCCGATTAAACAAACTCTCCTGAGTTTGCTATAAAACGCGCCAGAGACAAAACGCTGCATTCTAGTAGCATGTTTACTAAACACATCACTGTTACATTTCCCTTCTATACAGCCGGAGGTCCCGGCAGCTGTCAAAACTGAAAAAATAGATAAAAGTTAAAAAAAAGCGTGGGGTTCCCCCTCTAATAACTATTAACTTTAGTGCTGCCAGCCTACTGCTGGTTACATGAAGATCGGGGGGAAAATTTGTGTGGGGTCCATCCGATTTTCACTTAACCAGCACTAGGCAAACCAGCCTGGGTTGGGTGCACTATAGCAGGGGGACACGCGGCAGGGGTCCCCCTGCCATAATGACAATCAACCCCAGGCTGTTCAGCGCTGGGCTGGATTCCCTAGGGAGTGGGGTCTGTCAAGAAAAACGAGCAGGCCCCCCCTCTAGGGATGACCAGCCCAGTGCTGAAAGCATTAGAGCTCTTCCTACCCCCGTGGGCTGTAGGTAGTAGGGTAATAACGGCGATATATGTTAAAAAAAAAAAATATACGCCATTTTGTTTTGTGGAACTACAAGTCCCAGCCAGCCAGGGTGCCATAAACATTGTGGGCATGCTGATACTTGTATAACTACAAGCACCAGCATACCTATGACAGCCAGGGCATGTTGGCAATTGGAGAACCACAAGTGCCAACATGCCCTGACACCCACGGCTGACTGGGCCCTGTAGTTCCACAAAAGAAAATTTTTGATAAACTACCACACCCTCATTAAAACCACATACATTTAATAAAAATAATAAAACTCCAATAAAGGCATTAAACACCCTCATTTATACCACATATTTTTATTAAAAATAATGAATGCCCACAATAATCACCACTAATGTTTTCATCGGTTGTCAGCAGCTTTTAGTCCTAAAATGGCTGTAAACCAAGTCTCAAATAATTTTGTATCCAATAGTCCGGCTTGACCAAGTCCAAAATACATTTGTATTTCCCAAAGTCCGGCTTGAAATGTCCAAAAATAATTTGCAAATCCAGTCAAGTCCTTACTTGAAATGTGTTCTCTTCTTCTTGGGCAAAAAGTCCCCCTTGTTGCTTGAAGTCTTCTTATCATCAGCCAGGAGGGCCCCATATTTGTGATATCCCATCCGGAACCTGCTTGCTTGAAAAAAATAACAAAAGATGAGAGCTGCCACAAACAGCTTCTACAGTGTAGAAGCTCCGATACGCAATGAACTTAGTTCATGTGCTAGGTCTATTTTTAGTATTAGGGGATTTTCCCACGGTGTCGTGGGAAACCCTTAATTTGGGGTTTTATTATTTTTATTAAATGTATGTGATTTGTATTAGGGATGTGCACCGGCGACTTTTGAGGTCTCGTGTTTTGTGTTTTGGATCCGGATTTTCATTATTTTTGGGGTTCGGATTTGTCTCGCAAAACACTTGACGAAAGGTCTCGGTTCGGATTTAAGGTTTTGGATTCGGATTTTTTTTTGAAAAAAACATAAAAAGTTTAAAAATCAAGTTTTTGGGCTTATTTTCACTCCTACGCTATTATTAACCTCAATAACATTCAATAACAAGCATTTCCACTAATTTACAGTGTATTCTGAACACCTCAAAATATAGTTATTAGTCCAAAACGTTGCAATGAGGTATCTTTCTGGACTGCGTAGAAGAGTGGGTCACCACAATATATATAATAAGAAAACCACCAACTTGTATGATTCGCAGCAATAAATGTACCTGGACTGCGTAGAGGAGTGGGTCACCACAATATATATTAAAAACCCTGAACTTGTATGATTCGCACCAATAAATGTACTTGGACTGCGTAGAGGAGTGGGTCACCACAATATATATTAAAAACCCTGAACTTGTATGATTCGCACCAATAAATGTACCTGGACTGCGTAGAGGAGTGGGTCACCACAATATATATAACAAGAAAACCATCAACTTGTATGATTCGCACCAATAAATGTACCTGGACTGCGTAGAGGAGTGGGTCACCACAATATATATTAAAAACCCTGAACTTGTTTGATTCGCACCAATAAATGTACCTGGACTGCGTAGAGGAGTGGGTCACCACAATATATATTAAAAACCCTGAACTTGTATGATTCGCACCAATAAATGTACCTGGACTGCGTAGAGGAGTGGGTCACCACAATATATATAACAAGAAAACCATCAACTTGTATGATTCGCACCAATAAATGTACCTGGACTGCGTAGAGCAGTGGGTCACCACAATATATATTAAAAACCCTGAACTTGTATGATTCGCACCAATAAATGTACCTGGACTGCATAGAGGAGTGGGTCACCACAATATATATTAAAAACCCTGAACTTGTATGATTCGCACCAATAAATGTACTTGGACTGCGTAGAGGAGTGGGTCACCACAATATATATTAAAAACCCTGAACTTGTATGATTCGCACCAATAAATGTACCTGGACTGCGTAGAGGAGTGGGTCACCACAATATATATAACAAGAAAACCATCAACTTGTATGATTCGCACCAATAAATGTACCTGGACTGCATAGAGGAGTGGGTCACCACAATATATATTAAAAACCCTGAACTTGTATGATTCGCACCAATAAATGTACTTGGACTGCGTAGAGGAGTGGGTCACCACAATATATATTAAAAACCCTGAACTTGTATGATTCGCACCAATAAATGTACCTGGACTGCGTAGAGGAGTGGGTCACCACAATATATATAACAAGAAAACCATCAACTTGTATGATTCGCACCAATAAATGTACCTGGACTGCGTAGAGGAGTGGGTCACCACAATATATATTAAAAACCCTGAACTTGTATGATTCGCACCAATAAATGTACCTGGACTGCGTAGAGGAGTGGGTCACCACAATATATATTAAAAACCCTGAACTTGTATGATTCGCACCAATAAATGTACCTGGACTGCGTAGAGGAGTGGGTCACCACAATATATATTAAAAACCCTGAACTTGTATGATTCGCACCAATAAATGTATCTGGACTGCGTAGAGGAGTGGGTCACCACAATATATATAATAAGAAAACCATCAACTTGTATGATTCGCACCAATAAATGTACCTGGACTGCGTAGAGGAGTGGGTCACCACAATATATATTAAAAACCCTGAACTTGTATGATTCGCACCAATAAATGTACCTGGACTGCGTAGAGGAGTGGGTCACCACAATATATATTAAAAACCCTGAACTTGTATGATTCGCACCAATAAATGTACTTGGACTGCGTAGAGGAGTGGGTCACCACAATATATATTAAAAACTCTGAACTTGTATGATTCGCACCAATAAATGTACCTGGACTGCGTAGAGGAGTGGGTCACCACAATATATATTAAAAACCCTGAACTTGTATGATTCGCACCAATAAATGTACTTGGACTGCGTAGAGGAGTGGGTCACCACAATATATATTAAAAACCCTGAACTTGTATGATTCGCACCAATAAATGTACCTGGACTGCGTAGAGGAGTGGGTCACCACAATATATATAACAAGAAAACCATCAACTTGTATGATTCGCACCAATAAATGTACCTGGACTGCGTAGAGGAGTGGGTCACCACAATATTATTAAAAAACCCTACACAGGTCTGAATTCCACCCAAAAAGTTTATGGACTGCGTAGTGTAGTGTTCCCCACAATATTATTTAAAATTTTTGCAGCAACAGTCAACGTTGTTTAATATCTGATACACCTCTATCTGGACTGCATAGTGGAGTGGCCCCGGTACCCAATTTGGTACCGGGGCCACAATACCTCCTCCAAACATGGTACAGACCATTCGTCATTGAGATCCCATCAAGTATGTTAAAGACAGACAGGGTCGAAGTGTTATTGGTTGACTTTGTAAACCAAAAAACTGTCCCTGTTGCACATAGTCGTGCAATGAAGACTGACTTTTTCATTTAAAGGCACCATCTTTCAAGTGTAGTGTTTGTAAGTCTAAGTCATATTATACTTTTGGTAAAATTGGTTTATTTTGTTCCTCTTTATGGTAACTACTAATAGAATTAAAGTATTAAATAGAAGCGGCAGTTCCTCTTTATGGGAATTAGTAATAGAATTAAAGTATTAAATAGAATTAAAGTATTAAATAGAGTGGTATAGAGTTGTAGTGTGGTATAGATAGAGTGGTCCCCACAATATAATAATAAAACCCTCAACTGGTCTGAATTCCACCAAACAAGTATCTGGACTGCGTAGTGGGGTGGCCCCGGTACCCAATTTGATACCGGGGCCACAATAAAATAAATACACCCTCAACTGGTCTGAATTCCACCAAACAAGTATCTGGACTGCGTAGTGGGGTGGCCCCGGTACCCAATTTGATACCGGGGCCACAATAAAATAAATACACCCTCAACTGGTCTGAATTCCACCAAACAAGTATCTGGACTGCGTAGTGGGGTGGCCCCGGTACCCAATTTGATACCGGGGCCACAATAAAATAAATACACCCTCAACTGGTCTGAATTCCACCAAACAAGTATCTGGACTGCGTAGTGGGGTGGCCCCGGTACCCAATTTGATACCGGGGCCACAATACCTCCTCCAATTTCCAAGTGTAGTGTTTATAACATCTTAACACTACACTAATTCTAGCACGTCAAAACCTCTTGTTTTAAATAATGACAGGGCATTTAACTTTTGATTTAATTTATTGAATTTGTTGGCATTTTCTTTTACTTTTTGAACATGGCAAACGACTTTTGAATGGTCACATAATGCCAAAAAAAAAGTTGCAAGATGGAATTGTCCTTGGGCCCTCCCACCCACCCTTATGTTGTTGAAATAGGACATGCACATTTTAACAAACCAATCATTTCAGCGACAGGGCCTACCAAACAACTGTGGCTGAAATGATTGGTTTGTTTGGGCCCCCACACCAATAAAACAATTCATCTCTCCCTGTACAAACTAAACAGGCTCTACTGAGGAAAGATGTCGTCCTCATCCTCAACCTCTGATTCCTCTCTCCCTACAGTGTGTACTTCCTCCTCCTCACACATTATCAATTCGTCCCCGCTGGACTCCACAACCACAGTCCCTCTGTACTGTCTGGAGGGCAGTGCTGTACTTCATTGAGGAATTGATTATTCATTTTTATAAACATAATTTTTTCAACGTTGTGAGGAAGCAACCTCCTTCGCCGCTCACTGACCAGGTTCCCCGCTGCACTAAAAACTCTTTCCGAGTACACACTGGAGGGGGGACAACTCAGTTAAAAAATAGAGCCAGTTTGTACAGGGGCTTCCAAACTGCCTTTTGGAGTTCTACCACGTCACTACCTCTAGTTAATTTAGATTGCAAGGCTTGTAAATATAAATACTTTGAAGATAAAAAAAGCAGGCTGCACAGACTGTTGAGCTAGAAAGTGAAATTAAATGGACCACGTTACTTTGGTGGCTATCTATGCCCCCCCCCCCTTCCCCCGCCCTACACTTGTAGTTGAATATAAATAAAGCAGCCTGCATAGACTGTAGAACTAGAAATTCAAATATACAAAGAAATGGACAAAGGCAGTTTGGTATCTGTCTGCATCAGATCCCCTCTCCACTAGGAGTAAAACAGGAAACTTTTCAGCCGTTATATAATCTAGAATATAAATAGAAATTGAGAAAGGCAATTTGGTATCTGTCTGCATCATAATCATCAACATCCTCCTCAGCGCCAGCTACATCAATATCCTCCTCCCAGTGTACAACATTCACACCTTCATTAGCCAAATCTGTAACTGGACTGTGGGTGATCCTTCCAGCAAATGCAGAGGGTGTGCTGCAAATGCTGGATGGAGTCACCTCTTCCCGTACAGTGATGGGAAGGTCAGGGTTCACAACCAACAACACCCTTGGACTCGCCTTGGGGATTTGTGATGTCATCTGTTTAGAAGGCAGAGTTCTTTGCTGTTTTGTTGTTGTTGCTGACAGCATAACTCTCTTAAATTTTTTGTAGGGGGGGGGAGGAGGGCTTAGATCCTTGGGTGAAGCTGGACCACTAGTCATGAACACGGGCCAGGGCCTAAGCCGTTCCTTGCCACTACGTGTCGTAAATGGCATATTGCCAACTTTACGTTTCTCCTCAGATGATTTTAAGTTTCTCTTTTTGCTATTTTTTGAGAACTTGGGCTTTTTGGATTTTACATGCCCTGTACTAGGAGATTGGGCATCGGGCTTGCCAGACGACGTTGATGGCATTTCATCGTCTATGTCATGACTAGTGGCAGCAGCTTCAGCATTAGGAGGAAGTGGGTCTTGATCTTTCCCTACTTTATCCTCCAAATTTTGGTTTTCCATTATATGTAGCACAAGAGAGCGTACCCCTAAGCCACACACACTCGGCAAAGCCTTTAAAAATTATATGCGGCACAGGAGAGTAGCACTGGACTTATACTGCTGAATCAGTGAACTTTGTAATAGCAGTACCACTGGACTTTTACTGCTGAATGTGTGAACTTGGTAATATTGCAGTACCAATGGGCTTATATACTGCTGGATTGGCTTTGCAAATTTGGTTATAATTATTTATTTTTTATTTTTTTTATTTTAATTTTTTTTATAACTTTTTTTTTATTTTTTAAAAACTTGGGAATAATGGGGAAATAACTATGCCCTTAGAAGCACAGAGCACAGGACACAGCACCACTGGACTGAACAGGACCCAGCAGCACTACTGAACTCAGCAGGACAGAGCACAGGACACAGCACCACTGGACTGATACTGCAGAATGTGTGAACTTTGTAATATTGCAGAACCACTGGACTTTTACTGCTGAATGTGTGAACTTTGTAATATTGCAGTACCAATGGACTTATACTGCTGGATTGGTTTTGCAAATTTGGTTATAATTATATATTTTTTTTTTAATTTTTAATTTTTTATTTTTTTTTACTTTTTTTTTATTTTTTAAAAACTTGGGAATAATGGGGAAATAACTATGCCCTTAGAAGCACAGAGCACAGGACACAGCACCACTGGACTGAACAGGACACGGCACAGGACCCAGCAGCACTACGGAACTCAGCAGGACAGAGCACAGGACACAGCACCACTGGACTGATACTGCAGAATGTGTGAACTTTGTAATATTGCAGTACCACTGGACTTTTACTGCTGAATGTGTGAACTTGGTAATATTGCAGTACCAATGGGCTTATACTGCAGGATTGGTTGTGCAAATTTTGTGGTAATTAAAAAAAATTAAATTAGTTTTTGGTATTTTTTTAAATAACTTTTTTTTATTTTTTTAAACACAGGGGAATATTGGGGAAATAACTATGCCCTTAGAAGCACAGAGCACAGGACACAGCACCACTGGACTGAACAGGACACAGCACAGGACCCAGCAGCACCACTGACCTCAGAAGGACAGAGCACAGCACACAGCACCACTGGACTGATACTGCAGAACACAGCACAGCACAGCACAGCACAGAACTAAACAACACAGCACAGAACTAAACAGCACAGCACGAGATCTACCAGGACAGAGGACCACCTAACACACCCTCCCTCTACCCTGATCAATGCCCGAGTGAAGATGGCGGCGACTAGCGGGGAATTTATAGGATCCGAGTATCGCGAGATCCGACAACGGGATTATGAGTCAGAGCCTCAGTTTCAGATTTGAATTTGGCGCCAATACCCGGATCTGTCTCGGATCAGACTCGGATCGGCAACGTTCGGGTGGGCTCAGATTTCAGAAATCCGAGTGCGCTCATCTCTAATTTGTATGAGGGCGTTGTGGTTTATTAAACATTTTCTTTTGTGGAACTACAGGGCAGAGCCAGCCGTGGGTGTCAGGGCATGTTGGCACTTGTGGTTCTTCAAGTGCCAACATGCCCTGGCTGCCATGGGTATGCTGGTGCTTGTAGCTATACAAAACAAAATGGGGCCTGTTTGTTTTTTTCAAATTATATCGCCGTAATTACCCTACAATCCACAGCCCATAGGGGGTAGGAAAAGCCCTAGTGCTTTCAGTACTGGGCTGGTTGTCCCTAAAAGGGGAGCCCGCTCGTTTTTTTTGGCGGACCCCACTCCCTAGGGAATCCAGCCCAGCGCTGAACAGCCTGGGGTTAGTTGTCCCTCTGCTATAGTGCCACCAACCCAGGCTGGTTTGCCTAGTGCTGCTGGTTAAGTTAAAACCGGGGAGACCCCACGCAAATTTTTTCCTCGATTTTCACGCGATCAGCAGTAGGCTGGAAGCACTAGGGTTAATTGTGAATAGAGGGGGGACCCCACGCTTTTTTTCTTTTTAACTTTTATCGATTTTTAACAGTTTTAACAGCTGCTGGGACCTCTGGCTCTATAGACAGAACAGTGAAACAGTGATGGGATTACTAATCTCACAGCTAGATAAGGACAACACAGGAGAGTTAGCTAAACACAGGAGTGTTTGATATCGCAGCAAATTGCCAGAGATGACTAGCGATTTTGAAGATCAGGGTAAAAATCGCAGCTTGATACACTTGATAACTTTTGGACTAAAATCACAGGTGTTAACCCGCGATTTTAAAACGCTGAAAAAATCGGACCTTGATACATTTACCCCCAGGACTCATTGCTGGCCAGTAGTTTAAATGTGTCCAGTGTTTCCTTTTCAACCATTCTTTTGTGCTTCTGGATGTGTGTTTTGAGTCTTCATTGTGCTGAGGACCCATGTTCTTCAACCCAAACCTAGTTTTCTTACACTGGGTAATCCTCTGATTTAATGATACCTTCAATACGACCAAGGCCTCAAGCACCAGAGGCAGAAAAGCAGCCCCACAACATTATGGATCCTCCATCATATTTAACCATAGGTAGGGTGTTTTTCTCCTTAAAAGCTCTATTTTGTCGCCTATAAAGAAGTCATTGGTCGGTGTAAAAGGGTGCTAATGGGGAATTAGATACCTAATAGTCTGGCAAATTCATGGAGGACCATGTAATAACGTTATTTATGACTTTTACCATCGGCCAACTCCTCGCAAAGGTAGTTCTGGTTTCACCTAAGAAATATAATTCTTATTTTTACCCTAAATCCTCAGGACCAATATTTATATAACAAACGTATGCTTAAATTTTCAACAAAGACTGCACACAAGATATAGCAATATTTAAAAAATGATTTGCATTTTTAATTAACATTCTAATTGTAAAACTCATATATATTATAAAATTGTAAACAGAGTATATTATTCAAACTCAACAGGTTTCCTTACTCTATTAACATGGGTGGTATAACATAGATTTTCATATAATACATTACATTCATTGTCTGTCTTATAAATATACAAGTTATTGCGCCTGTGTGTGTTTCTCAGCTACTGTGTGGTGTAAAGGTGTGTCTGAATCACTTTTACCTATTGTTGAATGTGTGTGAATGTTCTTTAAAATTATATGAGTGTGTGTTTCGGTGTAAGGGCAAAAGCTGTAGGGGAGTGTGGGGACACACTCAGGTTGGGTTCCATTTTAAGCATTCAACAAAACATATTTAAACCTTCCACATACATTTCACAACAATATAAATCTCAAATACCATTTATATTCCATACTACTCACATTCATTATGCATAAACCCAAACCATATATTCTCACACTATTAACTCCAGTTATTTCATATTGAAAATTAGACCTTTATTCTCATAGTATATAATTTCATTTATCTCAGTCAAAGTCCAAAATGTGTGGTATAAATATTATACATTGCATCAGCCATTACACATTATCCATTATCCACCTATCTCACATGGAACTTCTAACATTACAGTAACGATATTATTTATCTCACACAAGAGCCATTTTGTCCAATCATGATGATCGCATTGACTTTCAATGGCAGTCATATTGATGTAAGGAAGGATTTGATCAACCTACATTTTCTCTATTATCTGAAACTCAGCCTCCTCTTAACACATTGTATATCATCTTGCTGCCATAGTAGCTACCATCCCCATAAACTTAATTTCTCCATCACTAAGTTGCATTATTTCAAAAGTTTCACATTGCAAACTATCTTCAATCATTGCACAATCCATCCTAAATACCATAGGAACTCCAGGACTTAGTTTCACATTCTAGTCATTTTGTAAACCAAAGACAAATAAAAAAACTATATATTCCATTCAAACACCATAATTCTATTTCCCTGTATTCCATAAATCGAATGTATAGTACCACAATAGTAGAGCACTGCTAAAAACAACATGGCACATTGTCGGCCATCTTAACTCTATATCCAGCTATACTGTTCAATCACTATATCTAGCTATACTGTTCAATCATAAAGCTATCTCAAAGGTGTATGATTCCTATTTATGCAACACAATCAAACTACACACAGTCACATATTAATCACATAATCTCCATTATCAAAACCTAAAATTCTCATTCGGAACATCACATTGTCTTAGAAACTCTATTACAAACATTGCAACTCTATTAAGAGATATGCAGTTAAAGTTTAAGTTAAATTCATTCAAATTAGAGATGTTCACTGACATTTGGTTTTGCTTTTGGTTTTGGATCTGGTTTAAGTTTGTGTTTTGGTTTTGGTTTTGGATTTGACAAAACCGTCCTTGGGTGTTTTGGTTTTGGATCTGTATTTTTATAGAAAAATAGCTAAAATATGCTAAAATCACTTAATTTTGGCTCTTTTTTTGTTCTTACACTATTATTAACCTCAATAACTCTAATTTTCAGTCATTTCCAGTCAATTTTGACCACCTCACAGGTCACAATATTATTTTCATAATACAGTTTCGGACAAAGACTCCAACGACCTGGCTGGATGCAAAGCAACAGAGCAATGACACAAACACACGGCAGTTCATAGCACATCTAGCCACACAGTAGTGGCAGAAAAAACAAGCGGTGCAAGATGGAATTGTCCTTGGCCCCTCCCACCCTTATGTAAGATATTGAAAAGGACATGTGCATTTTAACAAATCAAACACTCCAGCAACAAGAAGTGCAAATTTGTGGCTGAAGTGCCTGATTTGTTTGGGCCCCCACTAAACAAGCTACCAATTGCTTAGCTGCCTTAAGCCCAACAGTCCTGTCAATGAACTGCCATTTCATAAAATATAATTTTTGGGCTTCAAAATCCCATTCTACCCACTGTACACGTAACCACAGATATGTGGACAAGTGGCACTGGGCAAACTAAAGATTATATGACTGTGACAGCCCACTAGGTTAGTGAATTGCCTTCAGCAGCAGGAACAGCAGCAGCATGTACCCGACAACACCAGATTTTTTTATAGACAGGCTACTCTGTGTATCACCGGCTTCACTAAGAGGCATACTGTTGACTACCTGTTTGAAAAACTAAGGGATGTCATCGCAACATGGCTTATATCGCTTGGACTCTCCATAGGATATGTCATTACTGTTAATGCCAACAATTACAGCAGGGAGAATTGCATCACATTCCCTGTTTTGCTCACACAATGAATGTGGTGTTGTCATCATCTTCAGCCTTATCCCCACCCTCATCAGTGTGTACATCATCCTAACACAATATTAATTCAACCCCGCAGAAAACCACCATTATAGACGTCTCTGTAACATAAATGTCAAATACAAAAATGTAAAAAAAAGTTTTTACCTTTTTAAAAAAAAAAAGCACATCTTTAACTTTACTATAGAAAAACATAAAATTGCCAACATGTCATTTTACCCAAATATTAATAAGCATACCAGCATAAGCTAGCTTCCTTCTCTTAGCTAGATCCCAACACCCGCAATCTACATTGTCATCTCTACTTTGATCTAAATGCCAGTAAAGGCCTTTCTCGTGGAATTTGTAGTTCGTTTTACGACAGAGCTGTCACGATTTTTGGGCAATTTTTTTAGACCAGACCAAACGTCAAAATGTTTTGCTGAATCATCTGCATTATCCTTGGGTCTCTTAGAAAAGCTTAGTTTTTTCCTAGCAGCAGTAGCCTGAGAAACTGAAGGAGGGGACGCCATCTTGTCAGGTACCACTTCAGCTGTCAACTTGCTCACCAGGAGTCATTGCATCTTTTGTGGTCTGGGACAGTGGGAAATAAAGAGAAGACATAACTCTTAAACCTAAAATCAAGCATAGTTGCCAAAATGTAGTGATACGATTTCCAGAAGTTGATAACTCTTCGATTCTGACCAAGCGATTAAAGTACTTCATCTACAAGTCCGGCATACTTAGCATAATTTCTTTGTTTCATCTCCTCCTTTAATTTTGCAAGGTGCTTTTCCAAAAGTCTAAGGGAATAACTTTGCTCAAGCTATCAGTGTCTGAACTCAGTTGACAGGTGACTACTTCGAGTCATTTCAGTACCTTGCACAACACGGAAAGAGTTCTCAGCTGTGCTGGAATAAAATACAACCCGCCTCATTCCCTAATATCATGGCTTGTGGAGTAAGCGTGGATGGCTTTTCGCTGTCCCTCCATCCTCACAAGCATATAAAGTTGGAATTTCACCTTGTTACCACCTCTTGCTTCAGTTGATGACAGGACAAAATAAATTGTTCTTGCAGCTGCTGCAATTTCCGACATGCTGTTGCAGAATGCCGAAAATGTCCTGATATTTCTCGGGCCACAGACAACATCTCCTGCACATCCCTGTCATTTTTCAAAAAGCTCTGTACCACGAAGTAGATTGTGTGAACAAAATAGGAAATGTGATGGATTTCACCCAGCTGTAATGCTCTCAAAATATTGGTGGCATTATCATAAATGACATATCCTCAGGAGAGTCCAAACAGGATAAACCATGTTGCAATGACATCCCTTAGTTTTACAAACAGGTTGTCATCGGTAGGCCTCTTAGTGAAGCCGTTGATACACAGAGTGGCCTGCCTCAGAATAATCTGGCATTGTTGGCTACATGCTGCTGCTCTTCCTGCTGCAGAAGGCAATTCACCAACCCAGTGGGCTGTCAATGTCATATAATCTTTAGTTTGCACAGTTCCGCTTGTCCACATATCTGTGATTAACTGTAGAGTGGGTAGAATGGAATTTTGTAGCCCAATAGTTACATTTTATGGAACCTTCTCGTAGAGGTGAGGAATTGCTTTTCTAGTAAAATGGTGCAGTGATGGAATTTGGTAACGGGGACACACTACCTTAATTAACTGTCTAAAGCAGCTGCATTAACTGTGGATATTGGACGCAGAGCTAATACTAGCATAGTCACAACGGCGTCTGTGATCTGTTTTGCAACTGGGTGACAGCTTTCATACTTGCTTCCTCTTGCAAAGGATTGTTTAACAGTCAATTGTTGTAAACTACTAGTAGTCTTCTTCTTGGTCTACTTCTGGGTTCAAGATTCACCTCCAGCAGCAGTGGGGCCAATGCTCAAGGATTCTTCAGAGTAATCCTGGATAGAGGAGAAGTCATGAACCTTAGCAACTTGGATGCAGGACTTACTCCGATCACTAGTGAGAATATTGTTGAGGAAGGTGTTGTTGGTGTAGCTTTACAAACACTACAAATGGCTAGACAACTGTTGTCAGGATTGGGTAATAATAATTCCACACATAACAGGTGGATTTTTTTGGTCTTATGCCCAGGCATGACAATACCCTTCTTCTTTTCATTGGCAAGGACTACTTCCATTGGTGCAGAACTTACACAAAAAACTTGGTCCTAGATTTAAGAGCTATGTCTTCTCTTTCTTTCCAGCTGACCCAGATCTCAAGAGATACAATGAGCTCCTGGTCAGCAAGCTGACAGCTCAAGTGGTACATGACTCTTTGGCAACTGCTGCTAGGAATAAACTTAACTTTCTCAAGACACCCAGTGGTGATGCAGATTAGTCAGCACAACATTTTGACATTTGGTCTGGTGTAAAAGAATTACCCAAAAATTGTGACAGCTCTGTCATAAAATGAACTACAATTCCACGGGAAAGGCCATTACAGGCAATTACATCAAAGTACAGAGACTTCTGTAATGATGGATTCCAGCAAAGATTAATTAGCATTGCATGAGGATGATGTACACACTAATGAGGGTTAGGATGATGACAGTGCAAATTGCAGGTTCTGGGATCTGGCTGAGAGAAGGGAGCTAGCTGATGCTGGTATGCTTGATAATATTTTGGATAGAATGGAAGGTTCAAAATGTTATGTTTTTCTACAGTAAATCTTCACCTTTATTAGAGAGGTGTTTTTTTCTTTAAAATGGTACAAGCTTTTATTTTTTACATTTTTGTTTACCTGATTTAAAACCACTATGCACTTGAACATAGGCTTTAGCACATGACGTAGAGGGTTTAGTATCATCATGACTGAGACTGGAGAGTGACAAGAACAATGTGACTGAAGACTTGAGAGTGACAAGAGCACTGCTAGCCATGTGTCTTTGTGATCAATGGCACTGAGACTAAAGAGTGAAAAGAACAATGTTACTGAAGACTGGAGAGTGTCAAGAACAATGTGAGTGGAGACTGGAGAGTGACAAGGACAATGCCATCCCTCCTGTTTCTGTATGAGCTATGGATCAGTAAAATGTCACTGGAGACCTTTAACAACACTGACAGCCCTATTACTACATTTTCTGTTTCAGCACTAAACACTGCCACCTTTCCTATTTCTGGGCGAGCTATGGCACAGTAGAATGTGACTGGAGACTTTTAAGAACACTGACAGCCCTACTATTTGAATTTCTGTTTCAGCACTAAACACTAACACCTCTCCTATTTCTGGGTGAGCTATGGCACAGTAGAATGTGACTGGAGACTTTTAAAAACAGCCCTCTTATTTCTATTTCAACAATGACAATTACCAATGGAGCAATGGCCCGTAGACTGCAGACTGGTAACAACACTTTACCTTTCCTGTTTCTGTGTGAGCTGTAACTCAGTAGAATGTCACTGGAGACTTTTAAGAATACTGCCACCCCTCCTCTTCATGTTTTAGATATGACGCTGCCCAACTGCACTAGAGACAGCCAAGAACCGTGCTACCCCTGCTGTGTCTCTCTGTGAAATGGCTCCGGATCTCCTTGGAGGGCGGTACTTATAGAATCCAAAACTTACCAGACCCGACAATGTAACGATGATGCTTTGCCTCGTTTTCCCAATTCCGAGGGTACGCAAAAGTATTAATTCGGCTCGGCTCGGTACTCGGATTGGCAAAGTTCGGGTGGACTCGTTTCTCAGAGAACCGAGCCCGAGCATCTCTATTTCAAATACAGTACTATCTGCTTTTACATACTATCCAACCACTAATATAAATGACCTTCCAGGACACATCTCAGACACATAAACCTTCATTTCATTCAACTTACAGTTTTCCTCATGTGCATCTGGGAGCTAGGTCTACTTAGTGTGGGAGCAGAGAGAAAGAGTCCTTCTTTTTCTTGTGTTACATAAGATAATACCTTTCTTCTGGGTGGAGTCAACCTTCCATAGGAAGTGGCTCACAACATTTGCAATGCAAATGCGCCCAGCTTCTCAGGTATTTACAGTTTTTAAAAGCCTCATGCTATGAGGTCGGGGAGGGACCTTTCTTTTGTTCCCTACAACTAATTCAAGCATGGCTGAAACTGAAGATAATATATTAGAAAATGGAATATCTTTATCACCCAGCTACTATGCTTATTGTTGAGTGTTAGCTCTTGCATTCTAGATGCTGGAACAAAAAAAATGCTATCATTGCTGTCTGTGACATGACCCTGCTGTAGCTGCATTTGGCAAGGCTCCTGTACTTGTACAGGGCTACATCTCATTATTTCCTATGTCATCAGAGTGTTTCTCTGTTGTTTAAAAGACTGGGACATGTTCAGATGCTGCCTGGATCAGCTACAAGTATTAAAAACGGTGACCATAGTGATCACTATGGGGACTGGTAGCAATATTTAATTTTCTAGCAGCTGATTAGTTCAATTCAAGTCATAAAATGAGGGTGGTGATGTCAAAAAGTTCTGTTTGTGTACTATTAATTTAGACTAAATTGGAAGGATTATGTGTATTATAATGCATGTAGATTATTTGTAGAGCTCTATTTTTGTTTCATCTGTCCACAGAACATTTGTTCGGAAGGATTGCGGTTTGTCTAGGTACATTTTAGCAATGATCAGTTGGTCCTTTTTTGTGTCTTTTTTCAGCAGTGGGGTCCTCCTTGGCACTTTTCCATAAAGCTCTTCTTGGTTTAATGTGTGGCGTATGGTATGCCTTAAAACTATCACTCAAGATTGCCAGGTCAGCCTTCAGCTCTTTGAATGTTTTAAATTTGGTTATTTCCATAGTTCATACCAACTTTCAAAGACTTCTTGATTTTCCTCTTTTCCCCATATCCAGGGAAGTTCTTCACAGTTCCCTGAGTAGCAAACTTCTTATTAACATTGCTCACCATTGAAACAGGGATGCCAAGGTGAGATGGCTTTGTACCCTTTAGAGGTCTGGTGTTTGGTGACAATAGAACTTCTCATGTGCTCAGACAACTCTCTTGTCTTCACCATTGTGATAAAGTAACAAGGAATTAGAAGTGTCCTTTTTAAACACTAAAGCAATCATTCATTGGTTAACTCAAGTCATGTGAGTGCTGACAATTCATCACAGGTTACACTAATTTCTAATTCTTCACACTTGAGTCTAACCTACCTTTTTTTCAAATTGATTTGAATCGCTCAAAAGTGTACCAAGAGTTTCTCTATTTGTTTTTTAAAAAAATTAATAATATCAATAATGTTGGCCACAAATGTATATATATAATGACTGCTATAGGAAACATTGTTATAGGAATTTCTTTTCCTTAGCATTTTCACTTTACCAATAACATGTTAATGCCAAGATTTCCTCTGAGGGCACATAAGATGCAGAATAGAAGACAAATGTAGTATGTCTGGATATCAAAGCTGAGTTTGCTTGTGGTTATGAGCTGACCACAAGCTCTGAATAATACAATTGTTTGCTGACTACAGCTTAAAAGTATTTATGCCTAGTTGAACAAGGAAATGTGTCTAACAAAGTGGCTAATGTTTTTGTGCTACCTTTAATCACCGTGATGATAACTACCACAGTGAAATAATCTTTGTCAAAAACTAAGCTTGTCTGCTACCCATCCATTCAGCAAAAGCTAGAAGAGACCGTTGTATTAAGGTACAATAAATCAATTTTGGGATTTTCATATTGCTTTTTTTGTTACTGTATAGTTTTGGATTGAATCAATATGCACTTTTTAATATAATTAACATAAATAATTAATATATTATATTATCTGAAAATATGGTGACTTTTTTTCTCAGATCAGCACTCAGAAACTTCCTACATTTATGACTGATACGTACTTTCTTTCTGTAATATGCAGTGGGGGTGATAGAAGATAGGATATGAAGGATCTGAGGAAGTGGAGGATGAGATATTTGTATGGGTCTCTCATAGAGTGTGCGGGTAGCAGCACTGTAACATTTACTGAGTGCACTGTGATATACACTGGTATGAAAACCTTTCAGCGGCTGTAATGTACAGAAATGATAAAGATGAAATGAGAGATTGAAATATGCCTGGTCAAAAAAAAACTGGGTTGTTGTGATCATCAGAGTGATGTTCAGATAAAAAAAGATGCTTTTAAGTGTTTGTAACATCATTACACAAGCATTGCTTCTGTCTATTCAATTGATAATAGAATCTATGCACATAAAGATGGCAGCTTCTCAGGGCTAATCCAAAAGCCACATAGTGCAAAGCCAATATTTGAACAAACAGAAATAGAACAGACTAAGAAAACGTCTCCAAGTCTTGCCCATTATTTATAGCAGAGACAGAATACAAAGCAAAGTTATGTAAATTTGGACTTTGGAAGTTGATTTTATGAGGGCAATGGGCCATAGGAAAACAGTCAGTCAGTGCTTATACAATGAGTGCAGTAGATGTGTCTAGATATGAGTAATAAAGTAGTTATTTCCAAATGCATATATTTGAATAGATTTATTCTTTGTCAAGATGCCCAATGTTGGATATATTGCTGTTGCTGTCTGTTAATTGGCTTACTGAATGAATAAAAGACTTCCATTGACAACTATAGACAGCAATAGCAACACAGATACCTGCAAAGCATAAAAAGCTGCTATACATTTATTTACAGATGATAGCATCATTTTGAATGATTTTAGGAATTGAATTTTAGTTCATCAGTGTTCATTCTAATGAAGGCAATGGCTTTCAACTAAATAATAATAATGCTTTCTTGATTTTCACATCACCAAACATGATCCTTTCTGTCTGTTACTAAGAAGGAGTTGACATCACCGGATTAATCTGTAAGTAAATAATTGACTCCGTTGGAATCCTACGGTCTCTTCATACCCCTCTCTCCGCTTGGAGCTTTCTTCCACCACAGTCAGTGGTGGGTGAGGCGGCTACACACGCAGCTGTGAACCGCGGATTACACAAGGACCATCATCTGATGCAGTGCGTGAATTTATCCGTGAGAGTATTCCGCTAAAGCCTAAAAGGCTACACTATTATTCACCCACGATTCCAGTCTGCATCATGAAGGAGTGGGACTCCAATCTATAACCATCGGACACACAGTGATCTTAAGGAGATGATTCTCTAATGGTATAAATTAATGGGTGTGTAGAACGACGCATCTAATTCCAATCAGAGACAGTGAGTATTACAACATATCTTACTCATTTATGTGTCTTTCTCCATCTATGAGCCAAGCGGGGTATGAAGTGGAATACACTTTTCATGGTGAACTAATACTATAAAACCAACTGGAAGCGGAGGCTTCAGATTATCTTTACTCCGTATGGAGCTATACATATGACTATATAGATATTATTATCCATCGGAAAAAGTCTTTTATTATTATATGTGGACTAACAACTATGGCAATAATCAGCATTTTTTTCTGGGAGGAATTTGTAGAGCAATGCTCAATTCTTATATATTTTTTGACCACAATATTGGCTACAAGGTATACAGCTGTTATACATATTGCTAATAGTAGCGGTGTGGTTCCAACAATATAGACTCATGAGCACTATTACATATGGTTTTGTACAGCCAATGAATTGTTATAGTACTCTATGTCACAGTGCACTGTGACGTAGATTCTGTATATCTTTCCTCCTATTATCATCATTTAAGCATCAATAGGTAATATATGTATGATTTTATTGTGATATTAAATACTATCTTATACATTTGACCACTCGTGATCTGCTATTCATGCTTTACTAGTTCTACTGGGAGATAGTTAGATTTGAGCGCTGCATTCGTTTTTTGTTGCTAATTCAACTAAATAATAAACCTTTTTATTTTCTGGTTCTTGTTTCTGTTTTAGTTGATGATGCAATTATTTCCTTTTGTATTGGTTTGCACATTATGAGTTGTCAGCAGTTTGCTTTAAATGGAGGTGAAAACAGAGAATTTAGACTGCAAGCTGCAATTAAGCAGGCACTGATTAAATATACTCTGAAAAGTACTAATATGATGGTGTTATATACATAATAATAATAATAATAATAATAATAATAATAATAATAATAATGCACTGCAAACTTAAATTTTCATTTTTTCAGAGACCATTTATATACTACAATAGATCATACAGCAAGATCTGCTTTGCGCACTTTCTGGAAATCAAATCACAGGCATTGTCCATCCATTAATATGAGTGAGAGAATTAATGACATTTATAAATTCTACATTAGAATGATGTCGATTGTCGAATGATGATAGTAATTAGTCGATTGTCAGTTATGAAAATTACACAATTTCTCAATGAAGTTTTTGAAAAGTTATCAATATATAATATTGGGAATAGCAGACCCTTAAGGCCTCAATTAGAGCTAGGAGTAAATCCATCCGTAAGATGCAACTTTGCTCCTTGGCAAAACTATGATGTGCTATGGTGCGTATAGAATTAGAGTTAGTAAGAGGTGAGTTCTAGCTAAACTTTAAATGGCAGTGTAAAAATAAAGCTGCCGTCATTTATGTGTAACATGCAAAAGCAGCCAGTGTTTTCCCTGTTTGCAAAAAAAGAAAAAATCATTTGTACCCCTTGCGTTGCAACATGATTTGCTGAATTTGCAAACCTAAATGAGGCCATTAATGTATATATACCTCAGGCCTTTGCTTTAGTAATCCTTAAAAAAGAGAGGATCTGATTTTTGTTTTATTTGCTTTCTTTTTTACTTCTAATGTTTGTGTTCTGTTTTTCCGCTTCTAACTGTCAATCGATGCTGATTTTTGAAACTTGTATTGTTTCTATTAATAGGATAAGACACGCATGGGTCTATTTATTATGTAGAGAAAACATTCGTATTCACCAGAAATGTGGCCTCTCCCTGTCAAGGGTTTCCGCCATGCTGTCACCGGCAGTGGCTCCACTGGCGAAGAGATTCACTGGGCTTCTGCAGTGAAGCCTAGCTAGCAAGGATCGCAGAGTAACCATCTCACATTATTACTATCTCAAGATGGGGCGGATAGCACAAGATAGTAACAGAAAAAAATGGTTTATTTATTTAAACAAAGCATTTTTCACAGTGGAATAAAGGGGAGTATATATATATATATATATATATATATATATATATATATATATATATATATAGATAGATAGATAGATATATAGATATATATACGTTCAAAGTGGGATGCTATATAGTTGAATGCAGTACTGCCACTTCGCCTACTGTTTCATTGTAAAACTACCAAATTCCATTCACTTACAGTTTCCATACCACCACTTCCAAATTTTCACATCAGCTACAGTCTGTGTGTGTGCAAGTGTTTGTGTATCTACAGTGTTTATGTATATATATATATATATATATATATATATATATATATATATATATATATATATATATATATTATTTTTATGCATTTTATTATTTTGTGTTTTATTTGTTTTTTTATTATTATTTTTTTGGCAGGTGGAACTGCGAGCCCAAGTCTTCCACTAGCCAGGTCACACGCATGAGCTTATATGCACCAAAATGTAGCTGGGGATGGGATTAAGACTACTCTTACCGCTGCCAGCCAGTTTCCTCGGTCAGCTCTGAGTGACATTCAGCTGCTCTTGCATTCATTTATTAGTAAATCTTAGCAATAGGAGATCTTTTCTTACTGCGATAAGTGGCAACAGTAAACTAGCTCTAGCGCCACTCTTTAGTGAATAGACCTCTCAGTCTTGATGGTTGCTCTGACCAACATTAGCCTAACCTATCCCACTACATTATATCACACAATGATACATTTACATGAAGAAAATATAACTAGATACAACAGACTGCCCTAGTAAAATAAAACAGGTTCTGTGCCTATACCAATAGGTGCCGGAAGTGTAATGCAATATAATTTATATGTTTTCCAATGACTTTATACATTGCTTTGGGGAGATAGAAGAGTGCCCTGTGTCTGTAAGTCACCAGTTGTACTTTCCAAGGAGTTCATGTGGTTATGAGCTGACCGCAAGCTTTCAACATTTGATAAATTATTAAACTGCTGCTATAAGTGGGTGGATCACAGTTCTGTGCCAGCATAGCTCAACTTTCTGTTCAAATCTATTTCACTGGGACTACTGCTATCACAATGAGACAAAAGCAATTGTAACTGATTCATTTATATTTATGGTTGAAGTACTTGGATTATGAAGCAAGTCATCATGTAAAGTAAGTGTTTTATGTAATTATTCCATGTTCTTCAGGGCAGGTTTTGGCAGTAAAACACTAAGTTTAAGACTTAGGCTAAATAACCAAATTATAGATCTAAAGGAAATTAACATAATACTTAAGCTACCTTATGTATTTAATTTACTTTGAATACCTCTGCTCCACTGGAGGTTTCTGTCCCCCCTGAGCTCGTCTTAGGACACCTGCGTTACAGTTTTACAGGTGTACCGCCTGACATGTATTTGTATTGCTACTGTGTTGCATTAGTTATGTTTTTTTGTTAGAATAATAATTATATTTGAACAAATTAAAATTCTTACTTCACCAGTTCATCAATTAAACAATACAAATTCAATTAATATTCTAGTAAAATGAGTTGCAGTATAAAAAGATTGGACCTTATCTGCCATTGGCAAGCTTTATCTGTGAGAGTGTTTGTATAATACAAAAGTTTTTTTCTTCATCAAAGTGGAATGAGGAGAAAATACAACATTAACTCGTGGAATGAACAGAAAAAAATGCTGAGAAATTAAAACACTGGGAAAAAAACAGATGTAAATATTTGTATCAGTGTCTATCACTGTGGATAGCTGGGGGAGCACTGTGACATGTACTGATACAAAAACCTTTCTGAAGACTAAATTATATACATAAAAGTATATTGAACAGCAATGGGGCATTAAAAGCAACTTCACATTTCATATTATTAATAAAACTGTAATTCTTATTCAAAAAAGAGGGAGAAAAAGATGCTATAGAGATTGGTATCTAAGGATCACAGATACAGCATAAAAGAGAGGTGATAATAATTTTATTTGACACTTTTAATCACAGTGATGGTAACTACTGCTGTGGAACAATCCTTGTCAAAAACTAACCTTGTATGTTACCCATCTATTCATGGGGAGATCATTGTGTTTAGGTACAGTAAATCAATTCTGGGATTTCATATTGTTTTTTTTCAAATATATAGATTTGGATTGAAACAGAATACAAAAAATCCTAATATAATGGTCACATAAGTAATTTGAATAATTTGGACTTTTTAATGTAATTAACATAAATAATGAATATAATATATCATATTACCTGATAATATGATGGGTTTTTTTACTCTCAGATCATCACTCAAATACTTTCTATATTTATGAATGATATGTATTTTCAGTTATCTAATATGCAGTGGGGGTGTCAGAAGAGAGGACCTGAAGGATCTCTGAGGAAGTGGAGGATGAGGTATTTGTATGGGTCTCTCACACAGTGTATTATAGCGGGAGCGGGTACAGCACTGTGACATACACTAGTACAAAAACCTTCCAGCAACTGTAAAGTACAGAAATTGAAAAGATGAAAGAAGAGATTAAAATACACCTGGTCAATAAAGAAACTGGGTTATATATGTTTATCAAGCAGAGTGATGCACAGTGAAAAAGATTTCATTACACAAATGTTGGCACTCTGCTTATGTACCTGAAAATAGAGTCTAACAAGGTTCACGGAGTAACCATCTCACATTATTACTATCTCAAGATGGGGCGGATAGCACAAGATAGTAACAGAAAGATATGTACATAAAGATGGCAGCTTCACAGGTGTGATTCTGCTACACAGTGAGTGACCCAGGACTAATCATAGAAATTGGTAGACAAAAAGCAACATGGTACGAAGTCTATATTTAAACAAACAGAAGTAGGATTGGCTAAGCAAATGATGCCAGGTTTTGCCCATCATTTACTAGCAGACATAGAACTACTTGAGACAGAATACAAAGAGAACTTATGCAAATGTGGACTTTCACTGGGAAGTTGATTTTATGAGGGCATAGGTCCACCATAAGAAAACAGGCAGCTAGTGCTTATACCATGAGTGTGGGTAGATCATAATTGCCCACTCTCCCGGAATGTCCGGGAGACTCCCTATTTTGGGTACGTCTCCCGGACTCCCGGGAACACATTCTCCCGCATTTTGCCCACTTCCTAGTGAAGTGGGCAAAAGTGATGTAAACTCTTCAGGAATGTCTGGTAAACTCCCGAATTCTGGGTATGTGAAGTCGACAGGATGGCAGCCTCAATGACGTGATTCCCCCCAGCAGCAAAATAATGCCATTGATTCACGGGGTGGGCTAAAATGACGTGATTCACTTTCAACACTACAAAGTTGGCAAGTATGGGCTAAATATGCGTAGATGTGTCTAGATATGTGCAATAAAGTAGTTATTTAAAAATGGAAATATTTGAATAGATCTATTCTTTGCGAAAATGCCCAATGATGGATAATTGCTGTTGATGTCTCTTCATAGGCTTACTCGATGAATAAAAGACTTCCAACTATAGATAGCAATAGCAACAAAAATACCTGCAAGGCATATATAGGTGCTATACACTAGGAAAATATTTTAAAAAAATTGCATAATCTTGAATGATTTTAAGAACATTATTTTAGTTCATCAGTGTTCATTCTAATGAAGACCCTGGCTTTCAACTAAATAAAAAAAGCTTTTTATTATCAGGTTTCTGCTGTTTTCTATGTTCGCCAAGCAGCTATTTATTTTTATATTTGTTTGTGTGAGATGGTGGCCCCCAGATGCTGAGCCTGTGAAGAGGGCGAAGAGGAGAAGAAAACGACACTCACCTGACCAGCGATCCAGCGCAGGTAAGTACTTATTTCTTGCAGGGTTCCTCTGCGCTGGTTACAGCTAATTGGAAATAATTCCCTGCCAGTCAATTGGTGGCAATGATGGTGAGCCAATCAGGGCTCACCTCCATCCATTTGAATTTTTGCCACCGAGAGCCAATCAGTGCTCGCCCTGTCAACTGTTACATCGAGCATCAGCCCAGTCCGACGATGGAGAGAGAAGATTCAGCATTGTGTTCAAGCAAGAAGCCAGTGGGACCAAGCCAGAAGTGAAGCGGCGGTGTTGAGCTGAAGAAAGAAGACTGTGGGGAAGAGCAAGAAGAGTCACTGTGGAAGATTGAAGACGGTGACAGACTGCAGAGAGCTTGAGAATGATGGGCTTAAGAAAGAAGACTGATGGGGACTGTCCAGAGAAAAGGCAGCAGGTGGATAGCAAAGAGCTGTCATGGTTCCCCCTACTGCCAACGAAAGCTGCCAGAATAAGGTAAGGCCCTTGAGCAGCCCTCTTCCAAGCCCATGCCTGCACTCTCTTTTCTAGACACAAGGCCTGTGGCACAAAATCGAACACTAGACCTGTGCTGCATTAGTGGGCATAAGGTCTTGGGTGCTTAGGGGTGGTAGGGTTATTGTTAATTTCTTATTGGGGTGTGCATGTAGGATTAGCCTGTGGCCCCAGAAAAAAGTCAGGATTAGCCTGTGGCACATTAAATTTGGGATTAGCCTGTGGAAAGTAAATCAGGCACTAGGCCTGTGGAGGCTAGATTGGCACTAGACCAATTATTTCTAAATATAATAAATCAATATGGGAAATCAAAAGAACGATTAAAACATTTTATCCAATTTTACAAGAAGATCTAACATTAAAGAAAATTATACCACAAAATTCAAAACTAGTTTTTAGAAAGGGGAATAATTTTAAAAATGTATTAGCTCCCAGTCTTTTTAAATGTAGACAAAGATGTTGTAAAAGAACAAACTAATAATATAGATTGGTTCCCTAAAAAACAGGATGGTTGTTTTAAATGTGGACATATAAGATGCACTACATGTTCTTATATAGAAAATAAATGCGGAGTTTTCTCATGCTGGTAATAGATATAAAATACGAGGATTTATTAATTGCAATTCTTCATATTTAATCTATATGTTAAAATGTAGTTGCAATTTAAATTATATAGGCAGAACTACTAGAGTTCTAAAATGTAGATTCATGGAACACCGGCATAATATTATTAACAACAAAGAGAATCATAGTGTTCCATGCCATTTTAATTTACATCATGGCCTTATCTGTGTGGAGTTTGTATGTTCTCCCCGTGTTTGTGTGGGTTTCCTCCGGGTGCTCTGGTTTCCTCCCACACTCCAAAAACATACTAGTAGGTTAATTGGCTGCTATCAAATTGACCCTAGTGTCTTTCTATGTCTGTCTGTCTGTCTGTGTGTGTGTTAGGAAATTTAGACTGTAAGCTCCAATGGGGCAGGGATTGATGTGAATGAGTTCTCTGTACAGCGCTGCAGAATTAGTGGCGCTATATAAATAAATGGTGATGATGATGATGATGATGGTGGAAATGCCCAAGGTCTTATTCTTGTAGGGATTGAATTTATTGAAAATACCGAATGAGGTGGTGATAGATACATAGTAACATAGTTGATGAGGTTGAAAAAAGAAAAAAGACACCGGTCCATCAAGTTCAACCAATTTTGGATATCCTGCAATCCTGCACTTATATATTTATTTGATCCAGATTAAGCAACTGCAAATCTGTTTCAATCGGGAAAAATCCCTCCAGACCCAATATTGCAGTCCTATTTTTCCCTATATCCGCTTCTATCCTTCATTATAATAAATGGCTGTGTCCCTGGATACACTTTTCCGCAAAAAAATTGTCTAACCCTTTCTTAAACATATCTATTGAATCTGCCATCACAGGCTTCCCTTGGCAGTGAATTCCATATCTTGCCTGCCCTTCCTGTAAAGAACCCCTTCCTTTACTGGTTGTGAAATTTCCTCTCCTCTAACCTTAGGGGCGGACCGCGTGTCCTGTGTATAGTTCTTGGGGCAAAAAGTTCCCATGAAAGTTCTTTGTATTGACCCTTAATGTATTTGTAATCATATCTCCTCTTAGACACCTCTGGACTGATTCATTAAGGATCTTAACTTGAGAAACTTCTTAGTTCAGTCTCCTGGACAAAACCATGTTACAATGCAAGGGGTGCAAATTAGTATTCTGTTTTGCACATAAGTTAAATACTGACTGTTTTTTCATGTAGCACACAAATATCAACTTTAAATGTCTGTGTACAAATAAGCTATCAAGTATTTGTGTGCTACATGAAAAAACAGGAAGTATTTAACTTATGTGCAAAACAGAATACTAATTTGCACCCCTTGCTTTGTAACATGGTTTTGTTCAGGAGACTGAAATAAGAAGTTTCTCAAGTTAAGATCCTTAATGAATTAGGCCCCTCTTTTCTAAAGTGAGCAGGCCTAAACTGGCTAACCTTTTCTCATAACGTAATGACTCTATACCCTTTATCAATTTTGTCGCCCTTCTCTGAACCCTTTCTAGATCCAAAATATCTTTTTTATAGAGTGGTTCCCAGAACTGTACTCCATATTCTGGATGAGGTCTTACCAACGATTTATACAGTAGCAAAATTACACTGTCTTCCCTTGCATATATGCCCCTTGTTATGCATGTCAATACTTTATTTGCCCTTGCAGCTGCTGCCTGACATTGAGCACTATTGCTAGTCTATTGTCTACGAGCACTCCCAAATCCTTTTTTCATTATAGATTCCCCTAAATTAATCCTATTTAATTTATAGATTGCGTGCTTGTTTTTGATCCATAAATGGATAACCTTACATTTATCTATGTTAAACCTCATATTCCATTTGGCTGCCCAATCCTCCAGTTTATTTAAGGCCCTCTGTAGAGAAGCTACATCTTGCTCTGATTTTATTACCTTACAGAGTTTAGTGTCATCTGCAAAAATGGAAACTTTACTCACTAAACCATCACCAAGGTCATTAATAAATACATTAAAAAGCAGTTGCCCCAGCACGAAATCTTGAGGTACTCCACTTAAAACTTTTGACCAATTAGAAAATGTTCCATTTATCACAACTCTCTGTTCCCTATTCTCTAATCAGTTTTGATCCACGTACAAATGTTGATTCCTAGACCCAGTTCCCTTATTTTGTAAACCAACCTCTTGTGTGACACTGTATCAAAGGAGTTTGCAAAATCTAAGTAGACCAGATCTACTGTACTGACCTGGTCTAAGTTCCCACTAACTTCCTCATAGAAACTAATTAGATTAGTTTCACATGACCTATCCCTCACAAATCCATACTGATTCCCACTAATAACCTTATTGCGCACCAAGTAATCCTGAATACTATCCCTTAATATACCTTCCAGTAGTTTCCCCACTATTGATGTCAGGCTTACAGGTCTATAATTTCCTGGTTGGATTCTCTTCCCCTTTTTAAAGAAGGGCACCACATCTACTATTCGCCAATCACTTGATACTGAGCCTGATGAGATTGAACTTTGTATGCAATGAGCATCCTTGATGAGAAATTTGCTCGGAATAATGACATTGATTTGAACCTATCACGACTAACCAATGTTTTTCAGTCTGGTAGCAGTTTTACTTATACCTTCAGTGTTTTTCAAGATTTTGTTTCCAGTATATATATATATCCCCTACTTCTTTTTTACTGGTCTCAGGTGGTCTAAAGTCTACAGGTTTTACAGAGCTGCTCATAATATTTACACTTTATATATCCATTAACAATTGTTTATTTTTATGTATGTTTTATATTGTATTAAATTAATTGTTTTAAAACCTTCATGAACTCAATCATAATTATTAATAAACTTTTTTGTGTATTGGTGTCTTGGAACTGTGGGGATTGTAGTTAGGTTAGTACACTACACATAGTGCTAGGAGTTAAAGTTAGCATACACTTATGGCGTTATTTAGAGTTTATTCATCTGGAAGGTGCAACTTTGCTCCTCGGTACAACTATGTTGTGCCGTGGGGTGGACAAGGGCGCTGAGAGGTGGGTAAGGGTGGTTAGTAAGTACCAAGAACTGGGCCTGCCTGGAGAGTCTGGGCCTGCACTGGAAGCTGCCAGATGTGCATTAAAATTGGGGTTTTTACTGTTTTTTTTTTGGGCTAGGAGTGTTATAATGTGTCTCAGGGAGTGTGAAGATGTGTCTGTGGGGTGGCATGATGTGGCCAGGGGGTGGCGTGATGAGGCTAGAGGAGAGCATGATGAAACTGAGGTGGTATGATGTGGCTGGGGAAGGGCATGATGTGACTGGGGACTGAAATTATGTGGCTGGGGGTGGAATGATGTGGCTGGGGATGGAATAATGTGGCTGGAGAGGTCATGAAGTGAGGAGGCCATGATGTCACTTGGGAAGGCATGACGTAGCTAGGGGTGGCATGATGTGGCTGTAGTGGGCATGATGTGGCTGTGGTGGGCATGATGTGGCTAGAGAAACCAAATAAATACAAAACCAGGTGTACCAAGGAAACCAACCATGGTAAATAAGTGAATTGAAATAAAAGAAGGCTTTGTCTAAAATGCAAATAATATATTTTATTATAACCAATATAAAGAATAATAATAATACATAAAATTTGAATAAACCACCAGCAGTGGAATAGTATAAAAATACCTCTAAAAGAGGATATCAGTATAAGAGATTGTGCATGTCTGCAAATGCAGAACTAGCAATAAGTTTAAATGGTAAACATTTATAATAGGGTCTTCAATCTGGAGACTAACTTACAGATGTTCTTGTAAGAGGCAAAGTGTGTGTCCAGTACACTTTGTAAACAAATAATCAAAATTCCTGAATATGCGTGGATAAACCAAGGATAACAATTACGGTGAAAATCAGTCAAAAGATGACCATAGGAGTGTAAATAGAGCAGTCTCACCCAGAAAGAGCAGCACCTGTAATTAGTGCTAATAGCACACTCAGATCCAATTCTTCTATATAATGAATAAGGTGGTGTATATCATCCGTGCACCTCTTATGTTCATAACCTTTCTGGTGCAGGGAGAGGGCATCCAGGCTGTTAGGTAGAATCCTTCCCCTATAAAGTTCCAGCAGCCGAGGGAGATGCAGATTGCCCCAATCTGTTGTGCTTTTGTTTGTATGGGTGAAAGAGGACTGATAAGCTTGTTTGAAAAAGGAATTGTTATCCAATGATATTATTTGTCCAGTTTGTAGCTTTAAAGAGATCTGCTATTTCAGGCATGCACTAATCCTTGTCCAAACATCTGACATGTTTCATCTGCTCAAGGGCCAACAGTTTCATGATGTGGCTAGGGGTAACAAGATCTGGCTAAGGGTGGCATGTTGTGCCTGGGGGTGCCATGATGTGACTGGAGAGGGCATGATGTTGCTGGCAAGTATGATGTGGCTAGGGGTGTATGCTTTCTTTATTGTGTGGCGGTCTAAAGGAAGCTCCCCGTATTGTGTCGTGGTCACAAGGATGCTGAATACTACTCAGATGAGGGGTGGGAGAGCAAATTTAACATATACCAACAGTATTAGAGTTATTAGGAGGCGTATCCTAGCTGAACTTTAAATTACAGTGTAAAAATAAAGCTGTCCAATATGATGTGTGATACATGCAAAAGCAGCCAGTATTTTCCCTGCATGCAAAAAAACATGGTGATAGTGTAACGCCTGCAGGGGAACGAAACAGACGCACACAGATGTCTTACCTAATAAATGATGGACCACCTACCGTCCGCTTTGAATACACCCTAACCACTCTCCATTTCAGCACCGTCTTCAGTGAAGGGTTGACTCCTGGACCCTACAGGGGAGTACACTAAAGGAGACAGGTGGCATAGGAAAGAACATAAAGTACATTTCGGGCCAGCGTCCACCTCACTAATGGTCACAGTCCTACCTTTACTAACCTGGACCCTGACCATTCCAGCTTCTGCTCACCTGCTCTGGACCGCCCATGTCCGCCGGTACTCAACCACTACGCAGGCCTCCACCTGCCGCCTCATCCCAGGCCTTTAAGCCCGCCTGTTTTGGGGCTCAGAACTTTGTGTGCCCTTCAAGTCCAGATAGAGGAGCTTTGCATGCACTCTCAGCGACCAAAAACTTAACTACATAGGGCCTAACACCCTCCTAACTACCCAGAGCCGAGTGCCCTGCTATACAACTATAAAGGCCTACTGCCCTGCTATTAACAGGGATTTAATGTCCCTCTAATCACTAGGGCACAATTTCCTCCATCAGGGCCTAGCGCTCTCTCAACCTATGAGGGCCTTGCACCCCACTAAACTCAAAGGCCTAATGCCTAATTACTACTATGGGCCTTCTGCCCAGTCTTAACTATGTGCCTTGTTCCCTACCTAAATACAAGGACATTGTGCCCTTTAGGCTAACTAAGGGCCTTGTGCCCAAGTACAACTTATGGGCCTTGCGCCCAATCCCTGACTATGGGCCATGTGCCCAATCCCTAACTATGGGCCTTGTGCCCAACTGACTAATGGGCCTAGGGCCCACGTGAAGTAAAGGGTCTGATGCCCAAATAAATTCTTCCTACAAACTAATGGGGCTGAGCCTTGTGCCCACTACTTGCCTATGGGCCTAGTACCCAAACTGTGACACGGGCCTTGTGCCCAACCTAAGATGGAGTATTTATACTTACCTACTCCACGCAGGATGCTCAACTTGCCTCGGTGTCTTCGGGTCTTCCAGACCCTACAGCCAGAGGTGCCTCTTTTCTGGTTCGGCACTGGGTTCTCCGCTGTCTCCTTGGCGGGGGCGCTCCTAGCCCTTACAAGAGCTCTCCACCATCTTCTTTGTCATGATTTCAAAGTCTTACACCTTGGCGTCTCTTCCGTCTTCTTTGCGTGGCTGGAAAGTTCTTAGCCCTTACAAAGGCTTGGAAAAGGGAAGAAAGAGAAAATTGGTTGATAAGATGCACTAAGCACTCCACTGATTGGATAATTCAAGTAAATTAGGGATTAATTAGAGGCTTGGCTCTAAAACGTAACTTTTATTATATGTTATGTAAATAAAATTCCTTTTAAAACAGCAAAATATTTGACAGAATAAAATAGATTTATGAAATTGAAATTAAAAGCCGGTCACATCTGATAAGTCTCAAATAATATTAATCATATGGGGCAATAAGTTTAGTATAGTCTTAATATGTAATGATTTTTTGTAATATTCCCTCTAGATAATGTAAAAGCAGTCTAGATGTTAAACATAACCCAATTCGTAATAGGCCTGTTATAATCCTGTGATAATGGGTTTATTGTTCACTCAATACATCTCATATAACACTGCTGTTGTGGTTTCAATATTAGCAGGAATATAGTTTATGAGTTGCTAGGAACAGACGCGGACCCAATGTAATAAGTTACATATTTGTCAAATAGAACTCTTGGCACTGTTGCTATAATATCAATTGTGGCAAAATTGTGTCTTGGGAGTTAATAAGATCGCGAGGAGAAATGATAATAAAACAAGCAGATTTGAAATAACATCTACGATATAGGATTGATATATCCCTGTAAGAGTGTTTTGGATATATCTGATTAAAGGAACTATCCGTTGGAAATGGTATGTAGCAGATATGAAACCTATGATTTCTATCTGGAGTTAATCCAGAATCGTGTATAACGGGGAGTGTCACACTTAATATTTATAAGAGAAGATGTATACTCCGGTATATTAGGAAAGATCGTGCCTTATTAATAATATTAAACATATAATGTTAATGTATTATTATGGCAGATAAAGATATTTCTCATATTGCGACACACTTATATAATCCCCGTTCTTTCTATACTGAAAAGGTAGAAATTATGTTTGCTACATATCTTATATGTGGGATATGAGTAGTTATTCCCCATGTAATCACTCAGATGGCTGAATAGTTAAAAAGTGAAGACTATGCAAAGTACACGATTGGTTGGTACATTGTTATGTTATCCGTGTCTTCCTAGAAAGTTACTCTAAAACTGCTAGTTCAGAGCACCGTAAGAAATTAAACTGCAATTCTTGCACATGATCTCTGCTATATTCATTAACTTCTTCCAAGTATAAACCGCTTATTAACCCCTAGGAGACACAATGATACCAAGCGCTTATGAGTCAATAGCACATATGGCAAATATGCAACTTGCCGGTTTATATTTAATTCATAGAATGAATAATACAGGTCTATCTAATGTTAAGAATTGGTATTTAAGACTGCATGAATAATATCGAACAGTTAACAGGTAGGATGTGCGTCGGTTTTGCTGGTAATGTGCTTGTTCACGCCAAAATCAACCCTTACAAGGGCTCCCTGAAACTTCCGCCGCCATCTTTGTTTCTTTTGTACGTCCCGCGACATCGCCTTCTATCGGCTCCGCCATCTGACTGAATGCAAGATGGTGGTGCCCAGCGGCTTATATAGCTACGGGTGCGCCAAAGTCACGCAGCATCGAAGTGGTGAGCCCTGATTGGCTCGCCTCGGTGGAAGACATTCAAATGGCCAGTTGATGAGCCCTGATTGGCTCTCCGACCCGGCCAATAGAGAGACAGCCACCGCGACGACCTGAGGGAACCTACCGGCAGTCGGTCCGGCATGTGAGCCCCTCTTAATAGTATATGAGGCTGGGCTAAAATCTGAACTGGGGACCCTACAGACCTTAAATACACACCAAAATTTCTAACCCTTAATAACACCCACTAAACACATCACACCATACTTTGTTCCCAGTCTGCATTTTCAAGAGTCCCTTCTGAGTTTATATTGTCTTTCCTTTACATTGTGTGCTTTGTGCCTCTATTAGAAAACTCTTTTGCCTCTATTAGAAAACTCTTAGTTTTTAGTTACTCTCACATGTGAGGTTCTTGTAGGTGTCAGGTATCCCTGCACACGCATGTTTCATAGCAAAAATGTATGTGTAATCCAGGCACATCATGTGTGAATCACACTTTTAAATCTTTTGGGTCTGGAAATCACTTTTATAAATACCCTAGAGCATACCTGGCCAACCTGTGGCTCTCCAAGTTTTCTTACTATGTTCTACGTGGGTAACATTATGCAAAATTGCCCAAAAGGCCTTTAGGTTATCTTTACATCTTAGCTTAGTGTTTTAGTTGCTCATCCAAATAACTTTTATTACTGTCTAATAACCATTGGGCTCCAATAGACTAACCAGTTCTTCTATCTTTGAGGTCCTTCACGACTTTTTCCTTCACTCCATTCCAAATACCCCTCCTACCCTTATTTTCCATCCTGTTCTTCAGGAATAACCAGCAAATCCATCTACTTGTACAACATAAGCTAATTCTTCTTCACCAAACATATAGTATGCTTTATATAATTCATTGTTAAATAATTATTCATTGCTATTAAAAACTATACAGAAACTTAATTGAGACTTTATTTTCATACAGGAAACATATTTCAAGAAGAACACTCATACCGTCATAACTCCCTGAAGGATTCCTACCGTGTATTATGTATCACATAACTCAAAAAATGTGTTAACTATATTAAAATGAAATTATGTTTCTTTTTTAGTCTCTGACACAAAGATTGATTCAGATTGTTGTTTGGTTGTCTTAGTACACAAATAGAATACCAGGATTTGACTTTACCTTCCAAATACTGGGCAATAAGGATCTTTTAAATCATTTTTGCAGAATGCAAACAGGCTTACTCTTGGTTTGTGGTGACTTCAACAATATCCTATTGCCAAATTTAGATAGATCGGGATCTAGGAGCTCCCTGTCACCTATGGCAAGTTCAACAACCCTTAATAGATATATGGCAAAGCTTTGTCTGTTTGACTCATGGAGGGCACTTAATCCCCTCCTCCTGTAACTACATCTTTATTTAATGTCTCACAACTCATACTATTGAATAGTCACTCTTAACAATTGTGCAATTTAAAGAAACTATTTCATCCTCACAATTACCCCCAGTGTGGGAAGCGCATAAAGCTGTCATCAGAGGTGCAATAATTAAATTTGCAACATACCGTAAAGAACAGCATCTCTCACAATTGCAGAAACTAGACAACTGACATAAACAAACCCAGTCAAGGAGATAAATAAAGAAATTCAATCAATCTTAGCAAAAGAAACATAAAGCGTCCCTTTGTTGGTTAAATTACAAGTTCTACAAGAAAAGTATCAAAGCTAACATAATACTAGCAAGTAAATTAAAAGGTAAAAAGGCAACACAAGCCATCATGGCCATTATAGGTAAAAAGGGGGTCCTAACCTATCACCTCAGATTAGTAAACAAAAACAAAAAAGTCAGCCAAGCCTAAATGTGGTTATCTCCAGAAACTGGTGCATATTTTCAATGGGATTTATTTCACAATGAACTGTTTACACTAACCTGCTGGCTTCCTGGGGAATAAAGTCACAATTTGTGCTCCCCCACCCCCTTCTCATCCCTAACCTCCCTGTTTTAAATAACTAAAAGAAATAAACATCAGTGTATTGCTTTTCTCTCTTAATTAGAGCCTAGCTCATCTTTATGACTCTCATTGTCTCACTATATCACAAACCAGGTCTCATAGTTACTGAAGCCCAAATCTCAATCTGACCATTATGTTATCCTTGAATATGTTTGTCTAATAATCTATCTGTGTTTGAATCTACATAGTAAAATATCTATGGATGATACTTATCTCTAACTGTCTTCCTCTGATTTCTTTGTCCTTTCTCCCCCCTCCATCCTTTATCATCTGCTCCCAGATATCTCAACATTTTCTCAAAGTAAATATGTGCAAAACAGTCTCCACCCCTCCCCACCTGTCCTTCAATATTGACACCACCACAATCTCATTAGTTCCTAAAGTCGACTGCCTTGGTGTCACCCTTGACTCTTCTCTCGTCTTCACTCCCCTCATCTAGTACCTTTCCCACTTCTGTTGTTTTCATCTCCAGAACATCATAAGGATTAGAACCTTCCCCTTCCTTGACTCTACCAAACACCCTACCAAACACTTATCCACTTTCTTATAATCTCTTGTCTTCACTATTGCAACCTTTTCCTTTCTGATCTGTCCCTCAACTGCCTCTTTAATCTCTCTTTAACATGGCAGCAAGATTGATTTCTTTACCTTCAGCTACATAGTTCCTGCATTTTACTCTCCACCCTACATCTACAATCTCATCTCCCTCTTTCCGCCTCTGCTTGGCCAGTGACCGCAGCCTGTATTCCCCTCTGACACCACTTCTCAATCCCACTTCCAAGACGCACTGCTCCCCATCTATGGAATATCCCCCAGCCATCAATTTTTCAAACACTGTGAAAAACTCACTTTTTCACTAAAGCCTACCACACCGCTGCCTGATCCCTCCCCTCCCTTAAGACCTACTAGACCATTGCTTGACGTATCCCTCCTCCTTCTTCCCCTCTATTTGTCACCGCTTCATATTTCCACTCCAACCTCTCCCCTTTAGAATGCAAGCTCTCATGATCAGGGCCCTCCATCCTCTTGTTTCTTCCACCCCCCCCCCCCCCCCCCTTGTTTCCTGCCCCTTCCTGTTTGCTACCTGCCTTCCCTTGATATCCTTGTAATTGTCTGCAATTATACTTGTATTATGTTATAGTTTAGCTGAATTATGCCTACCCTGTTTGCACTACTACTCTGTAAGGCACTGCAGATTTTTCTGGCGTCCTGTAAATAAACGCTAATAATGATAATGCATAAAATATATTTATTGCACTGTTTGCTTTTACACATAGAGAGATTTAAAACACAAAAAAGTAATGTTCACGTTTAATAAATAGGCCTTCTTCCAAACAACACTCCTCAAAATTAAATTATTGCCATTTGCATTCAATAAATAGACCTCTCCTACACATACACACACACAGAATAGCCTGATATTAAATTATTAAATTAATAGCTTTTGCCAATTAATAAATAGACCTACATGTACCTTTTTATATGGCTTTAAAATATATGTTAATTACCAATATTAATGATCATACTAACCGGTGAAATTGGGCTTAAGAATTTGCTTTATGTGTTGAAGATAAGCCCCATTATTGATGTGCACTTTTAATTATCAATTTCTTATGGTTTCATTATTTTTTTGTAATAATGACAATTGATTATGTGTACACAGCCAAGAATTGTAATAGTGCACCATTTTGTTTTATATATATATATATATATATATATATATATATATATATATATGTATATATATACTCTAGGATATTAAATAATGAAATTATGAAATTGTTTTACATATATTATATATATGTAAAACAATTTCATAATTTCATTATCACCCCAATATAGCTATATTGTGCACAAAATTCTCCTTTATGTTTATGCTGACACAGTGATTTTTAAATTCTGTTTGTTTCTGAGCGCCGGACAACATTTTTCTTTTATTTGCACTTGCACATTGGTCCTATTTGTCCTTGGCTGCCGTTTCAAATGATTTTATACACTTGTACACATTTCATTAATTTAAAGAAGCGCCCTTTTTTCCTTTCACTATTTTCTAGTTTTTTGGGAGTTGACCACTCCTTACAAAGGTGCTGCAGGCTTTATAAGATGGAGGTTCAGGGGAAGGTTTTAAATGGAACACCCTGAATGTAAAATTGTATCACTAGCTTAGGGACTCACCTACAGGAGATGCCTTGACGTCCGGCAGGTGAGCTTAACCCCAATATAGCTATATTGTGCACAAAATTCTCCTTTATGTTTATGCTGACACAGTGATTTTTAAATTCTGTTTGTTTCTGAGCGCCGGACAACATTTTTCTTTTATTTGCACTTGCACATTGGTCCTATTTGTCCTTGGCTGCCGTTTCAAATGATTTTATACACTTGTACACATTTCATTAATTTAAAGAAGCGCCCTTTTTTCCTTTCACTATTTTCTAGTTTTTTGGGAGTTGACCACTCCTTACAAAGGTGCTGCAGGCTTTATAAGATGGAGGTTCAGGGGAAGGTTTTAAATGGAACACCCTGAATGTAAAATTGTATCACTAGCTTAGGGACTCACCTACAGGAGATGCCTTGACGTCCAGCAGGTGAGCTTAACCCCAATATAGCTATATTGTGCACAAAATTCTCCTTTATGTTTATGCTGACACAGTGATTTTTAAATTCTGTTTGTTTCTGAGCGCCGGACAACATTTTTCTTATATATATATATATATATATATATAATATCATGTGTGATCAGAATACATAGTAAATATACCCTAATTCCGCAGCTTTTCTGCCATTATGAGAATCAGCATGTCCGATGGATTACAAATAGACGGATTCATACAAATTTTGTTATGTGTGTCTTGTAAGTTACCAAAATTTAGCAGAATACAAATAAACTGCCGTTTATTAATTTTTTTCACTTTTTAACTGATTTTCAGAAAATCTCTGGATGTTATTGGCCGAGTGTATGATTTGTGTCTTCTATCAAAACCACATGTACAGACTTCAGGATGATGAAATCCATCTGCATGACTTACCACATCCTTTGTCTGGAAAGTCACCAAATATAAATAGTATGATTGAAGTGCAAATATAAAGGCATGTGCATGTTAATTTAATATCATGTTGTTTGACAATAGTTATTAGATAATGACCTTTCACACCATCATCCCAAGACACATCCACAAAGATGTCAAATTTTCGTTACCAGCAGATGACAACTATGAGAAGTGTGGATATCACCAAAAGTTATTTAACAGACTGAAACTCACACTACAGCAACAATAGGTTAGAAGAGCGGAAACACCTCACTATGACTTCAAGAAATCTTCAGAACAGAGAGATGAGGAGACACTGGTCCATTTCATACATCTGCATCAAGCTAAGGAATGTGATCATGTGAAAAAAGTATAAAAAAACTATGTTGTTTGGATCTGAATATTCATCATGGCAAAGAGACAGCCTTGGGTTCAAGAACTGCTAGGATTTCATTCATTAATGGTAACATTGAATCTGCATTTTTTTGGATTATGATGAATCTCAGCACTTCCCATTCAACATGAATATCTTTTGGGAAGCAATCTATAAACTTTTGCTGTTCCATTTAGCTTCTCTAGTGATTCTATATATATTTGTGCCAATCTGTTGTTTAAGCCAGATTTTTTGAATTTCTATTTCTATTCTATTAAGTGAGATGTTCCTGGATCCATTAGAATTTATGGTTAAATTGTGATTATTATCCATAAACAATAAGCTGTTAATATGTATGTATGTATGTATGTATGTAAGTATAGACATATGAATTTATAACCGATCACTTGGTATATTGCATTTTAATTTAAAGTATACAGTACAGAGAGTAATATGCAATATAGGGAATTTCACAGACATAGCCGTCCAGGGTCACAGTCTTATTAGGTTTATGGGAAAACAGAAATATCAAGAGAAAATGTGGTTTATATCAATCTGGGCTGCATATGATAATATTGCTTCATATGAGAACTGGCTATGTTCCAAGCTCTGTAAGAGTTAAGTGTGCTTGCCCTTGTATGACCCAGAGGTGGTTCCAAAACGACTAATGTTAATTGTTACTATAAATCTGCAGTAAGGGCTGACTTACACAATCAAGTTTTTTTTTTTAATTGTCCATGTTTCAGAATCCCCAATTATGTACTAATATATTAAATTCACATGTTCTATATGTGAAATTTGCACTTTGCTGTTTTAGATATATTATATATTTGCAGATTAAGTCTCTGTCCACACAATTTTTCTTGAAGTTTTCGCCTGTACTGAAGCTGGCTGTCACCAACAAATGGTTTATGTACTAGCATGTATCATAGTGACTGGGGGGTGGCACAGTGCTTTCTTCATGTTCAAAAACATGGACAGACATATGAGTGCCTCATGCAACACTGAAGAACATCTGCAACTCACAAATGTAACAGTTTAACATGTTCAAATCTGCATAAATAACATCATAGTTTAGGTCAGAGTTTCCCAAACCCAGTCCTCAGGGCTCCCCAACAGTGCAGGTTTTCTGGATCACATCTGACATAATTAGGACCACCTGTGGATCTGTTACAATGTGTCAGACAGTAATGAATACACCTGTGCTCCAGCAAGGAGATATGGAAAACCTGCACTGTTGGGGAGCCCTGAGGACTGGGTTTGGGAGACCCTGGTTTAGGTCACCCTGTACTGAAAAAATGCTGACTTTTATTACACCTGAAGAGCAATATAAAGGAATATGGATGGGTGCAGAAAACTGCAATATGCCAAACAAACATTAATGAGGCAATACAGCCTAGAAAAGTGTATAAAATCCGGGTGCTCGGGTTTCCTCCCGAACATCTGAAAACTTACTGATAGGTTAATTGGTTGCTGACAAAATTCTACTTGGTGTGTGTGTTTCTGCCTGTTTGTGTTAGAGAATTTAGACTGTAAGCTCTAATGGGGCAGGGACTGATGTGAGTGACAAATATTCTCTGTACAGCGCTGCGGAATTAGTGGCGCTGTATAAATAATTAATGATGATATGGGCATGCAATAATTTATCATCTAAATTGTGCTCAAGATTTCACTAATACAGTATGTATATATGATTTTACTCATAGTTGTCCCAGATTCCCTGCAATGGTCCCTATTTATAAGAGTAGGAATCTAAGGAGTTGTCAATCACTCAATTAATATATATATATATATATATATATATATATATAGATATATATATATACATACACATATATATATATATATATATATTTAAGCATAAGTGTATTGACATAAAGATAGTAGCAGTAGCATAAAGAAAGTAGCTAAGTTTGTTTAACTTTGCAAATGTTTCTTGGAGAATATTTGGATGAACTCTCCAATTGCGGTCAAAAGTTGTGGTCAATTTTTTTCACTGTAGGTCATTTTTTTAAAGCACATATTTATTATTTATATATATAATAGCCTGATGTCATTGGCAATGGCGGTTTGACCACTGATGTGCTGTGTACAAGCAGGCAAACAAATAAACATTGTAAGTTAAAGAGTTGGTGGGTCTGTTTATTTGGTCTATGGTATAACCCAGTAACATGGTCCATAAATTACAATGTAATGTATTTCAATATGGAGAGCTCTAGTGAGAAGCTGTAAGTGACACACATGCATTCTTATGCTCCAGCCATACAGTAGTCTCATGAAGTTTGTGTTATACCATGCACCATTGTGGGAACTGGCACAGTGATCACTTGTTGTACAAAAACCTCTTTGTAGACGCGCTTGTTGCACTGTTACTTGAACAAATCATGGACATGAGAGTGACCTTAACTCATAAACTTTATTTAAGCACAAATGCCACCTCCGAATACAGGTATGTGTGTCAAAATGCAGTGGATGTCACTAACAGTAATTATATATAAGAACACATGTCAATACTTTATATTTTATCCTCTCCCATTTCTGGTGTAATTTATTGGATATTAATCTTTCTTGTAATAAAACATGTATCCTTTTAAGTTAAAGGTAGTATCTATCAGACACCAAATACTTCAGGTGGTAGTTACATTCAGAGATCTTTACAATAAACCAATATTTAAAAAAGAAAGTAAAAAACTCAATCTTGTTTTTAAAAACATATGATACCATCGAGATTACTATATTATATAACTGTCCATATAATAATTAAAGACTCCTGTCTATGCTACATAAACCAGAGATTCCAGATGTTTGTGAAACTACAAGTCCCAGCATGCTTTGCCAGTAGACAACCTGTTGATAGCTGGAAGGGCATGCTGGGACTTGTAGTTTCACAACATCTGGAGGGCCGCAGGTTGGACAGGCCTGCTGTAAACATAGGTTATTGTGCAACTCAGTGAAGGATGCATGTACAAAATCACACTGGAATCAGAGAATCAGCCATAGCTGCTGGAGTCATGAATTGTAGAGTATTTGTGAATCAATACGGCTGATTATTAATTTCAGACAAATTTCAGAGTTTCACCACAGTGAATTGATTAGCAAATCGGTCCCGATTTGCAAAACAAATATGGCAAATTGGAGAATCTGGCAGCCAAATTTCCATTTACAAATTTGCTTTACTATTATTGTGTATGGAAGCTAGTCCTGCAGCAATAATGGGACCAGCCCCCTGGCCACAGCTTCATAAGAACCTCACTGTTTAAAGGACAGTAAATATATAAAATACTTCCATACACTGCACTGTATAAATAAATAAATAAACTAGAAAGAAGTGTCGAGAAAATATAATTATTATATATAGCATCTTCATAAATTAAAGTGCAAATTAAGCTCCTAGAAAATGGCAAGCTGATGGAGGCCATCAGAAATGTATTGATGTATTCAAACTGGGCAATAAAGTAGGAAAGCTTATAGTTATTTTTACTAAATATATCCTTCCACTTTCATCTAAAGAATTTATACTAAAAATAGTCACACCAAAAGAGTTTTTGGAGAGCGCTTCTATGTGGATTAGTATTGAGATTCTATAGAGAGCGGCTGTGTAGTGGCCAATCCAAGCTCCAATTTACACAGTTTAAAATTGCTACACACAGTGCTCTATCTCTAAACAACTATATTTATTGTGGATGTTATGATATAATACATATAGCGTTCCATAACAGGTTACCTCTACCATTTGTGACTTAATTACATAATGTGTTTTCTTATTCACATCTAAATATCGACACCCAATGAGAGATATTGCAAGAGTATTCACAATTGTATAAAAATTTCCTTTTTCGAGTGTACATGTGAAATTGTCCATACATATCGTACCATTGATTTATATCATGTCTTGATTGGTTGACACCTGGTTAAAAGAAAGTCCTGAATCCAGTTTGAATATCTCTGATGGAAAGACAAGGATATGATGTGGAGAGATGTGTAAGTCAGGATAATTGACTACAATTCTAAGAACTTACCAATATCTGAATTTACGGAACAAATACAGAAGAATAATAAGATCAAAAGACCCGGGTCTAGGAATCTCCAATCAAGCATTGAAGGCAAGCCTAGGGAGAGAGTGGTAACCATTAGGAAGCGGAAAATTGTATCGTTGGAGGAGAGATCTGATTATCAGCTGCAGCCGGCGGAGTAACAAACCGCCAACACAGACTGTCTCAGCCTCATTTCCTAATTTGTTCCTTACAAGCGGATTGTAATTGTGATTATAAATACCTTGGTTTAGAACTTCCAAGAAGGGCAGTTGATTCCTTCGGCTTGATCTGGTATATCTTGCTGAACATTTAGTGCCATTTATTCTTTGCTTACCAAGTTCTGGAGTTTATTTATTTGGTACAATAACTAACAGACTTTCCCCTATAAGTGTACTTTAGGGAGGAATGAAGGTTTAAAATTGAGTTAGGTTCTTATTATTGCAAATTATTATTATTACCATTTATTTTTATAGCGCCACTTATTCCGCAGCGCTATACAGAGAACTCACTCACATCAGGCCCTGCCCCATTGGGGCATACAGTCTAAATTCCCTAACATACACATACACACACACACACACACACAGAGACAGAGAGACACACATACAGACAGACAGACTAGGGTCAATTTGTTAGCAGCCAATTAACCTACCAGTATGTTTTTGGAGTGTGGGAGGAAACCGGAGCACCCGGAGGAAACAGATGCAAACACGGGGAGAACAAACAAACTCCTCACAGATAAGGCCATGGTCGGGAATTGAACTCATGACCCTAGTGCTGTAAGCTAACCACTATGCCACCGTGCACCATTATTGCAAATGTAGTGAACTTTAGTAATTTCAATTGCTGTATTGTTATATGTACATGTGACTCTTTTATATATATATATTTTTTTGCAATTTTCTTTTATACAATAAATGTGCAATATTATAAACTATTTAGACCATACTATCTGGCAAATTAAAAGTTTAATAGAGTTTTCAAGTCCGCGCCCAAAGATATCCATTTTTGGATATTAAATTTGGTGTGTTATTACTACGTCACCCTATACATTTTAGTCCCATTAATTGTATTGCCAATATAAATATTTAATTATAATGGGCCTGAATCATCATGGCATGTAAATATCGATACGTGATGTATTTTGTGAAAAATCGCTCTGCACATGCCCAGAAATAAACCATAAGCCAGAGAACGCAGCAACATCCAATTCATCTTTGAGCGCAAAGGATCCTTAATACAGCCCACAATTATTTTAAAGGCGAGAGGAATGGGCGTATGCACACAATGTACAGTAACAACGCGCCAAACTCAAGCGCAGACAGCAGAGTCCAATTTAAGCTTAGGGCATCTCAAAAATAAATGTTTATCTGTTGTATAACTTTCACCACCTACAGATCCAGTGTAAGTGCTTATTACTAGTGATGAAGTTTGCATATGCAAGTTAGAACATGTGTTTGCAATCGAGAGCAACTGGAAAAATGAATTTTATGGGCAGTAGACAATAAGAACATCCTAATAAATGTATTTTATAGAAAAAATATATATTCCACATATGTATTGGATGTATCCTGCAGTGTATTGTCATCATCATCAACAACATTTATTTTTACAGCACCAGTAAATTCCATAGCACTTTACAATTGGGAACAAACACAGTAATAAAACAATACTGGGTAATACAGACAGAAAGAGCAGAGCGAACCTAGACTAATATTCTTTGGTGCCCTCTCCAATTTCATGACTCTGCAAGAACACGGTTACTAGATCTCCTGTGCTGTATTACTCTCTATTCAACACTTACACCCACTCCCCCGACATGGCTCCCCACATCATTACTTCATACTACATGCCAAAGCCTATCCCCTTTATCTGCTGCTGCTCCCCACTCCACCACATATCACCTTGTCCCCCAGGACATCCAATCCGACCAACCTCATTCCCATTCTTCCTCTCACTCACCTTCCCCTGTCCTGCGCATTCTGGAATGCAAGATCTGTCTGCAAACAGCTCACTCCCATGCATGACCACTTCCTCTCCCACTCATTTGGTCTCCTGGCACTTACAGAAAGAGGGATCTCCCCTTATGATACTGTTTCCCTCACTGTACTCTCCCATGGGGGTCTCGCCTTCTCCCACACTCCCCATTCTAGGGACTGCCAAGGAGGTGGTGTTGGTGTCCTACTGTTTCCTGGCTATGCCTTCATTGTTATTCCCCCAGAATCATCCCTCTCCTTCTCCTCCTTTGAAGTTCACTCTAATCTGTCTCTTCTCCCCTCTCCACTTTCGTGTTGCTGTCATCTATCATCCTTCTTGCTCTTCCTCACAATTTCTTGATAAGTTCTCAGCCTGGCTTTCCCATTCTCTCTCTTCTGATCTTCCCACAATTATTAATGGTTATTTTAATATCCCTACTGACAGCTACCTCTAAGCTTCTATCACTTCTTCCTATGGCCTTTCCCAATGGACAACTTCCGCCACCCATTGTGATGGTCCCTCCTTGGACCTAGTGTTCTCCCATCTTTGTGGCATCTCCAACTTCTCCAATTCTGTCTTCCCACTCTCTGACCACAATATCCTTTCCTTTACCCTCTCTTTAGCCCTTGTCCCCCCTCTCCCACCCAAAGTCACTCGCACACAGTGTCCCATCAGCAGCATTGACCTCATCATCTGTGTGTCCGCCCTCCAACCGCTCCTTCTTCTTCTCTATCATGCCCCAATGCCATTGCCACTCTTTACAACTCCTCACTCTCTATTGCCCTTGATTGTAGCCCCAGCCACCTCACTGCATCTCTGCCAATCTAAACCCCAACCCTGGCCCTCCCCTCTTACTCGTCTTCTTGAAAAGTGCTTCAGCTCCTCCAAATGCCAATGAAGGAAATCCTGCATAGCTGACTTCAACCACTTTAAATTTATCCTTTCCTATTATTCTGCCCTCTCTCTTGCCAAACAAACCTGTTTCACATGCCTCATCTCCTCCCTGTCCAATAAACCATGGCACCTTTTTGCTACCATTAATTCTTTACTGTGTCCTCCCACATCTTCTCCCCCCTCGTCCATCACCGCACTTTACTCTACCACCTACTTCAAACACAAGATTGACTCTATCCACGATGACATCTGTTCTCGCCAGACTTGCCTCCAACCACATGTCCTCTCCCTCTCACTCACTCTGCCACCCTTGGCTCCTACCCTTCTGTAACTGTGCCTGAGATCCTCACTTTTCTATCCTCTGCTTCTTCTTCAATCTGTCCTTTTGACCCTGCCCCCTTCAAATTCCTCCTCTCCCTCTCTCCCAATGCCTGTCATCACCTTGCTCAACTTTTTAACCTCTCTCTCCACTGGTATCTTCCTCTCATCCTTCAAGCATGTTCTATACTCTGCTATTCTCAAGAAACCCTCCATAGACCCATCCTCTCGTTCTAACTATCGCCCTTAGTTCTGCTTCCCTTTGCTTCTAAAATTTTCAAAAGACTTGTCTTCAGACATCTGAATCACATTATCTCATCCCACTCTCTTTTTGACCCTCTCCAGACTGGCTTCCATGCCCTTCACTAAAGTGAAACTACCCTCACTAAAGTAACAAACAACTTACTCTCAGCTAAGTCCAAAGGTCACTTCTCTTTTCTCGTGTTCCTCGAACTCTCTACTGCTTTTGACATCGTCGATCATTCTCTTCTACTCCCCACCCTTCACTCCCTAGGTCTTCGCGAAACAGCTCTTTCCTGGTTTGCCTCCTACCTCTCTGGTCACTTATTTAGTGTCTCTGCTTCTGACTGTTCCTCACGCCTTCCTCTTTCTATTGGACTCTCCCACAAGACTCTGTCCTTGGCCCTCTGCTCTTCTCTCTCTACACCTCCTTTCTCTGTAAACTTATTCAATCATTTGGCCTCCAATACCACTTCTATGCTGATGACAAGCAAATCTATCTTTCTTCCACTGACCTCTCTCCTGTCTTCCTCACCCAAGTATCTAGCTGTCTCTCGGCTGTAACTACAAAGATGTTACTGAGCTTCCTTAAAATCAACATTTCATAACCCAAGCTCATTATCTTTCCTTCCACCAGTGTTGCTGTCCCTCCCAATATCTCCCTCTTGGTTGATAACATAAGTCTTTCTCCTGTCACCCAATCCAGCTGCCTTGGAGTCACCCTTGACTTTGCCCTCAGCTTTACCCCTCATATCTAGTCTTTCACCAAATTCTGCCAATTCCCCTCTATAACATCACGAAAATCCGTCCCTTCCTTTCTCATGATGCAACCAAAATCCTGGTCCATTCACTAATTTTTTCTCGTCTCGCCTATTGCAACCTCCTTCTCACTGGCATTCCTGCCTGTCACTTTTCTGACCTTCAATCCATACAGAATGCTGCAGCTAGGCTCGTCTTACTCACCTGTCACTCTTTTCCACTACTCCTCTGCGTAAATCCATTCATTATCTTCCCATTCATTTCTTAATTCTGTTCAAGCTTCTTACTCTCACTTACAAAGTCCATACCTACTCTGCTCCGCCTCTGACCTCTGCCTCAATTCACCTCTCATTACCTCCTTGCATGCTCACCTCCAAGACTTCTGCCATGCTGCCCCCATTCTTTGGAACTCGCTACCCTGCCTCACTCGACTTTCCCCCCTACCTTCAGTCCTTTAAATGCTCACTCAGAGCTCACATTTTCAAGCTTACCTATCCTACCACCTCCCTGACCATCTTATCCATCACCACCTCTTCCTTCGCCTGCCATCTCCCTTTTCTCCCAGTTGGTCCTACTGTCTCTCACCACCCCTCTCTCCAGAATGTAAACGCTGGCGGGCAGGGCAGAGCCGTAACTTAGAATTCTAGCACCTGGAGTGAGAAAGACGAATGCTGCCCCCCTAGCCCTAAATTTTAACCAATTTAACCTAAAATTTTCCTAAACTGCGCCCCCCTTCAGCGTTGCGCCCCGGGCAGTCGCCCCTACCGCACAGCCCTGGTTACGGCCCTGGGGCAGGGTCCTCTCTACCTATTGTACCATGTCTGTCTACTGTCTGACCTCCGCTGTCATGTATTTTGCTGCACTCTCTGAGAGTCCCCATAGCATTACTAACACTCATCTGTGCTACTTATGTGCATTACCTCAACTATCTATTTCTTGCTTCTGTATCTGGCACTATGGAATCTGTGGCACCTTATAAATAAATAAATAGTAATAATAATAATAATAATAATAATAATATTCTTTGACAGACGTACCTTCACATCTGCTCGTTGTTGTATATGGACATATGCCAGATTTATGTGCGTTTTTAAAAAGCGCACAATACGTTTGTTTTGTATGCCTTAATGAATCAGGCTCAATATATTTATAGTCCCTTGCATTTAATGTTAAATAATTGTTTTCATCATCTTGTTGGCAATGTATTATCAACTTTAAATTGTGCTGTTCAACTCTGCTCATAGGAGCTGAGCTTAAAAATAACACATATAACACAAGTCTGCTGTCTCAGTTTTTATGATGGCAATTTGCATATACTCCAGAATGTCATGAAGAGTGATCAGATGAGTTGTAATTCATTTCAAAGTCCCTCTTTGCCATGACAATGAACTTTATCCCAAAAACAGCATTTCCACTGCATTTCAACCCTGTCACAAAAAGACCAACTGACATCAGGTCAGTGATTCTCTCGTTAACACAGGTGAGAGTGTTGATGAGGACAAGGCTGGAGATCACTCTGTCATGCTGAGATAGAATAACAGACTGGAAGCTTCAAAAGGATGGTGGTGCTTAAAATCATTGTTCTTCCTCTGTTAACCATGGTTACCTGCAAGGAAACATGTGCAGTCACCATTGCTTTGCACAAAAAGAGTTTCACAGGCAAGGATATTGCTGCTAGTAAGACTGCACCTAATTTAAACAACTATCAGATTATCAAGAACTTCAAGGAGAGAGGTTCAATTCTTCAGGGCGGCCAAGAGCGTCCAGCAAGCATCAGGACCGTTTCCTAAAGTTGATTCAGCTACGCGACGGGGTACCACCAGTGCAGCAGGCAGGTGTGAGTGCATCTGCACGCACAGTGAGGTGAAGACTTTTGGAGGATGGCCTGGTGTCAAGAAGGCCAGCAAAGAAGCCACTTCTCTTCAGGAAAAGCATCAGGGACAGACTGATATACTGCAACAGCTACAGGAATTGGACTGCTGAGGACTGGGGTAAAGTCATTTTCTTTGATGAATCCCCTTTCAGATTGATTGAGGCATCTGGAAAAACGCTTGTCCGGAAAAGAAAAAGTGAGCGTTACCATCAGTCCTGTGTCATGCCAACAGTAAAGCATCCTGAAACCATTTATGTGTGGGGTTGCTTCTCAGCCAAGGGAGTGGGCTCACACACAATTTTGCCTAAGAACACAACCTTATTGCACCAGTGTCTGAACTATATTAAGAAAGTGCATTTTTATTTCTAATGGTATGCTGTCCTTTCACTGTTTGTTTGTTTAAACGTTTTATTGCTAGTGTTTGTTGGGGGAGTTTATTGAGGGCCTGGTTGAAGAACACTGATCACATCACACGTGTTTGTTAACCATATATATTCATTGTAGAAGGGCTGCAAGCCAAGTGATGGCTGCATAGCTAGTGTGTATAGGTCTAAGTGTATAGTTACAAGTGTAAAAAAATTTAATTGCATAATTAGGAGTTATACCCGAGTTAAACAGGAGGAAACAGGAGAAAAACATTTTACCCATTACCACAGAAACACAAGGACAACAGTCAGTATTCACCTGAAAAACCATATTCTACTCCTGCTGTTTCCATCTCTCCCTAGCTACAAGCTTGACACAACAAGAAGACTGTTTTGGACTCTGCTCTTATTTTCTACTCAGCTCATGAAAGTTTATCTGTCAGTTTATTTTCCCTGCCTGCTCTACTACTTGTTCAGCCACTCGCTACACATTCTACAGCTATTTCAGTCCTCTATCTAATCATTGTACTTTCAATTCTATTCAAGGCTTTGTCTGCCATCACAAGTAGGAAGAAATGAAACTGAGTTTGAACCACTCTCCTCTCTTATGACTCTGTAAGAACTCAGCTAATCCATCGCCTGTTCTTTATTACTCTCCATTCAGCACTTCCACCCACTCCCCCATATGGCTCCCCACATCATTAGTCCATGCTATCCAGACATCCAGGATTAAACTACATGTAGCCTCACTCTGCACTACTTCTCTGATTGCACAGGATATTGCAACTAGATAATTCTTTTAATTTCCTATTTTTTTGCTATTTTACTCATAAATACCAATGCTTGCCAAATAACTTTTCATTGTATTATATTTAGGACTATATCATCCCTCACCCTTTCATTATTTCAGTCACCTCTACTTAACTCATGAACTCTTTTCCTATTTAGATTCAATAATTTTAACAGCCTCACCCAGAAACTAAAAGGACACACATCTTACAATCGTCTTTCCTATCTTTCTTCCTCCCTGCTTCTATTAGCTGGTGATTTATCACCTAATCCAGGTCCCCCTCACTTCTCCCACACACATATATCTGAACGCTACAGAAATCCAGCAAACCTCAACGCATCAACTTTCTAATCCTCTCTTCCAAAGCCCTTTAAATGTGCTATTTGGAATGCAAGCTCTGTTTGTAACAAACTTACCTCTGTACACGATCTCTTACTCTCAAACAACTAAACCTTCTAGCAATAACAGAAACATGGCTCACGCAATCAGATACTGCCTCACCTGCAGCCCTTTCACACGATGGTCTCCATTTCACCTACACCCCAAGACCTGGAGGCAGACAAGGAGGTGGGGTTGGACTTGAGAAATGTGATTTTGCTGAGCTGACGGCATCTTGGTACCTGTCAGCCATTTTGTCCTTCTACAGCTTAAAAACAGCTTAAATGCAGCTAGTTTGTAGCAGTTATTCGTTATTATTTTGTTGTTTGCAAGAAGCTGTGCCCATGAGCTTGGATATGGCAGACAGGAGATAAACCACCAGCCCCCTTGGGACAATTCCTGTGAGAATGTAGCAAGGTCTATGTAACGAAAACATGCACAATGAGTGATTAAGATGAAGATAAGACAGGGGAGTAGCTTGCTGAAGTACGTGATTTTGTGTAACCAGAGTGCTATAAGTATGTGAATTTGTAAACAATAAAGGAGAGCTAATTGCACACACAGAACTTGCAGTGTCTTTTATTCTCTCCGGCTGATGAGCTCATAAACTGGTAAAGTGACGCTTACAGGTGAACTGACTGATTAGATCCACCAGACCTCTTCTCTCCCCACAGTACACATTCACAGATCTACCAAATGTCCCATCACTCACGATCACATATTTTAAAGTACATACTGTTAGTATTTTTAACCCGCTCTCTTTGCGTGTTGCTGTCATCTATCGCCCCCCTGGACCACACCAACAATTTCTTCTCTGCATGGCTCCCTCACTTCTTATCCTCTGCCATCACCACCATCATCATGGATGATTTCAACATCCCTATTTCTAATCCACGTTCCAATGCTGCTTCCAAACTACTCTCTCTAACATCCTCACTTGACCTCTCCCAGTGGATTGAATCCGCTACTCATCAGGATGGCCACTGTCTTGATCTTGTTTTCTCTAGACCATGCTCAGTTACTAATTTCCTTAACATTCCTTTCCACTTCTCGGATCATCACCTTATTAGCTACTCGCTCACCCCCAGTTCTTTACCCTCTCCAGTGTCAAACTCTTCCAAGCCTCCTCAAAAACGCAGGAATATCAATTCTATTGAACTTCAACAGTTTTCCACCTCTCTTCAACACCTTCTCTCCCCAATTTCTACATTCTCCTCCACTGATAGGGCAGTACCCCATTTTCTCCAAACCCTAGCAATTGCCCTTGATCAAGTGGCTCCATCAACTCTACATACTCTGCGTAGACTTTGTTGCCAACTGTGGCACACTAAAGTAACACTAAAGTAACAAAAACTTTCTTGTAAAGCAGAACGTCACTGGCATAAATCCTGTACCTCTAATGATTTAATCACATATACTGGTATCTACCACTCCTATAGAAATTCTCTGGACACTGCAAAACAAACATACTGTCAATCTCTCATCTATGCTCAGGCTTCTAACCCTAAAATGCCATTTTAACACATTTAAATCTCTTCTCAATCCTCCCACCCCAAACCTTCCGACTACCATCAGTGCCCAGGATCTTGTTTACTATTTTAAGGACAAAATAGATAAGATCAGACTTAAATTGGTATCATCCCCCTTTCTTCATTTGATCCCACAAATGAAGAGGAAGTTTTTACTCTCTTCTCATCTTCCTACTCTACCTCCTGTCCTCTTGATCCCATACCCTCACAAATTGGTAGGTGCCTGTCTCCTGTACGCATTCCACCTCTAACTAAAATCTATAATCTCTCTTTCTCTACTAGTATTTTTCCATCACTATTCAAGCATGCAGTGATTACTTCTATTTTGAAAAAACAAGATTCCGACCCAAACTCTCTCTCAAATTACTGTGCCATTTCTCAGCTCCCGTGCCCCTCCAAGATTTTTGAAAGACTTGCCTACACTCGCCTCACACGCTTCCTTTCCACAAACAACCTGTTGGATCCTCTTCAGTCTGGCTTTCGTTCTCAACACTCCACAGAGATTGCGTTGACTAAGGTTGTCAATGATCTGATCACTGCTAAAACTAAACGCCATTACGCTCTCCTAATTCTCCTGGATCTCTCTGCAGCATTTGACACTGTTGACCACTCTCTCCTCATACAAACGCTATAATCGCTAGGTCTTGAAGGCACTGTCCTATCCTGGTTCTCATCCTATCTATCTAATCGCTCTTTCAGTGTTGATTTCTCTTGGTCCACCTCTGCTCTGCTTCCTTTTTCAGTTGGAGTACCACAAGGCTCAGTCCTAGGTCGTCTGTTATTCTCAATCTACACCACTTCTCTTGGAAAACTAATAAGCTTCTTTGAATTTCAGTATCATCTCTATGCGGATGATACACAAATCTATCTATTCTGTCCTGATCTTTCTCCATCTGTGTTGTCTGGTGTTACTGACTGTCTTTCTGCCATTTCATCTTGGATGTCTTCTCGTCAACTCAAACTCAATCTTTCAAAAACTGAATTAATAATATTCCCACCCAAAAACAGAAGCTTCCTGCCTGACATTTCTATTTCTGTTGATAACATGACCATAAATCCAACCCCACAAGCTCGCTGCCTAGGTGTAATCCTTGACTCACAACTATTGTTTATTCCCCACATCGACTCTATGTCTAAATCATGTTACATACATCTAAAGAACATTTCCAGAATATGCACATATCTCACACAGTGTCACACATTGCACCAGCAAAACCTGCACTATGGTCACTGTTCTCACCTGTTTCCCTCTTCCTGCATTCACTTGCTGGTCTGAACTGAGCATGCACACACCTGGTCTGCTCAATACTTCCTGCATTCTCTTGATTGGCTAATTGCCTGTCAGCTCTGCCTATTTAAAAAACAGCTTCTCTACCAAGTTGCCAGATCTTCAGGTCTACTCTCGTGTTCAGATGTCCTCTTCCCTGGCTCCTGTTTGCTACTTGTTCTCTGAGTCTCAAGTACATCTATCCGCAGATCATCACAGCCTCTGTGTCTACTCTACTATCCTGTGCTAACGCTCTGCAGGTTATTGCTACCTCTTATTTCAGTTTCCAGCACATCTATCCACAGATCATCACAGCCTCTGTGTCTGCTCCACTACCCTGTGGTAACGCTCTGCATATTATTACTGCCTGTTGTCTGAGTCTCCAGCACATCTATCCGCAGATCATCACATCCTCTGTGGCTACACCACAATACTGTGGTAACGCTCTGCAGATTATTGCTACATGTTCTCTGGGTTTCCAGGAAGCGTCCGCGGCGGTGCTGTATACAATACAGCACCGCCGCGGACGCTTCTTTGACGCCCCTGCAGCCTCTGTGACTTCTCTGCTGAGCCACTCTGTCAGTCTCTACATTGGTTGCCTGTTTTTCAACGAATCCAATATAAAATTATTCTACTAACATACAAGTCCATCAACAAAATTGCACTGGCATACATCTCCTCGCTTGTCTAAAAATATCTCCCAACTCGACTCCTCCGTTCTGCACAAGATCTGCATCTCTCTTCCACTCTGATCACATCCTCCCATTCCCTGTTACAGGACTTTTTTCGGGCTGCACCCACTTTGTGAAATTCCCTCCCTCGCACAATAAGACTTTCCTCTAGTCTTCAAACTTTCAAGTATTATCTGAAAGCCCCCTAGGTTACCCTATTACCACCTTCTACACAGTTAACACAAGACAACAATCCTTTGACCAACATTACTGTGTGACTTGATCCTAAAGCCCACTCAATACTTTTTACCTTTGCATTCTAGATGGACCAATATGCAATATGATATAGCACTTTCCCTTTCGTATCAAACTTCTATTGTCCCATATATTGTAAGCTTGCGAGCCGAGCCCTCTAACCTCTCTGTCTGTATGTATTACCCAGTATTGTTTTATTACTGCTTGTTCTCAATTGTAAAACGCTAGAAATACTGCTATATATGGACATATTTAACTGGTGTAGGCAGATTGTTATGACAAATTCAACTCAATTTGAAAGTTCAAACATCCAATATGTTCATTTTATTTATGTTTTTAATCATATTTTACAAAGCGGTGAAAGTCTATCTCTAATTTTTAATATAGATATCAGACAACATTCCCAGCACTCTGATGTCAGCCAGCAAGTTAAACCTGCTAAGCAAAAGACTGAGATGCATCCACCAATTTCTAGGTACTTCTGCTAATAGGGCATTCCAAACTCTAGTTAATGTGAGTACATATATCACTTTCATATTTATGTTATTTTAAACTGAGATACCTCAAACCCTCCAACATTAATGCAAGCCATGGAAGGAGCAACACACCTTGGGGTAGCTCAAAATCTCCCATAAGTACCTCCTCAAGCAATATTTTTACTGGCAAAATGTGTAAAAGAGTAGAGGGATTACTATAAAGATCAATTAGCACTCTAATGACATCCATAAAAAAGACTACATTAAATCTGTTTCTAATATAATAATGAATGTAGAAGTCTTAGACCTGTACAGCCACCACTTTTCCACCACAGCTTCTGCTAATAGAATGGTCCTCTAATGAGACTAATGAAACTACCAACATTGGGAACATATATCAGTTTTATAAATAAGTATTTTTAAATTGTGAGTGAAACTTCCCAGAAGGCACCCTGACACCCTCCAACAGGTAATGCAAGCAATGGAAAGACCAACTCAGCATGGGACAGCTGTAGATCTCCTATAAGTTCCTCCTTTAACAATAGTATATAAAAGGCAAGTTGCTATGTCAAATTAATACTTGCAATAAATGTAAAAGAGGGGATATCTATATAATACTATACAAAGCAGTATGATCCCCCAGCACTTAGCCTTCTATTATTAATATTGAAACTTTATTTCCCTTACAAAAAATGTAGTCCTAAATCTGAACTTACAACAGATTTCACATTCAGAACAATATTTCTAATCTTGCACTTGAAAGATGTAATAAAACCTCTAAAAGACTTAGGCCAGTTACCCACTGACAATGTGTTTTGCGTCAACAACTGCAAACCACATGTGAAGAAGCATATAAAGTTTATAGGCTTGTTGTTGAGATGGCCACAAAATAGGTATAAAGTTATGCAAAAATAGCTTATTCACAAGTAAATCATATTAATAGCAGCATAGAATGCCCCTAAAGTAATAGAGACATCCAGATTGGACTTGCTTAGTACACTACATATGAAGTGCACTTGGTTAGATAATTCAGACTGATGATAGCAACATATGAAATATATTTTAATTTAAAGAAAAAAACATATAGTTATGATTTACTTTAATTCCTGAACCCTACACAATTTTTCTTGTTTTTTACTTGGTATTTTATGTCACATTGTTGTAAGGGAAATATACATTCTCTTACCCACTGTACCTTATATAATTTCACTTTTGGTTACAATTATAATTATTAACAGTTTTGATGCTGATTATATAGTTTCTCACTCTTTGCACTTCATCAATGGGAACCATAATTATTTGTGTTTTGATTTTTTTTCATTTTTAGTCTGTTCCCCCTATTTAATTGTAATGTCTCACATTTTTCCAGTCACACAATAGTAATATTTTCACTTTTATTTGAATTAGGCTATATTTAAATAAGTACTGGAAGTCACTAAACATATTGTCACTAATACTTACCTTTATCTTCTTCTTTTATTATAAAGTATATGTTTTATTTGTATTACACAATTTATGTAAGTATCTCTATTAGTAGTTTTTGTTTTTATCTGACTCTTTACTTATCAGTAACAGTGTGAGTGTATATGAATATACCTCTCTGGTTTATCCGCTATTCTTTGTTTAATAGGCTAACTTTACATATTGATTTACCCTATTCCTTAATGGGTTTGTGTTCATTGATTTAGCGTCCTGTATTGTCATGACAATGACTGTTTTAAAATGAGTAAGACATAAGAGTTACGATTGGATTACTCTTCTGCCAATCAAACGTCACAAGACCTGAATAACATGATAGGTCTCTGAAAATACTAGGGGGCATATTTAACAAATCACGGTAGTGCACTATTGTGCACTTACCGTGGAATTAAAGTCCCGATGTGCCCTCCGCAAATTTATTAAAGGTGCATCGCAGCAGATATCATGGAAATCTGCTGCTTTGCACTCCTGATCGTTTTTGTGAGCAGTCACCATTCAACAGAATGGTGACTGCTCTGGCCGCAATCTAACAAGTCCCGAATTCAGAATAGTTCAGAATTGAAGAAATCCACTGCTGTCAGCTCTGCTCCGAAGAGCAGAGCTGGACAGCGCATGTGTGGAGGGATCACATGATCCCTCCCTGTCACTCAGCGCGCTCTCTCTGCAACGATAGTTGCAGAGACAGAGTGGGGACTTTGTGCGCATGTGCACTGCACATGCGCAATTGAAGGAAGAAGAGGAACGAAGAGGAGATCCCGAGACAGCGCATCTGAAGAGGGGGGTAAGTGTGATGTTTTTCTATCACAGAAACAGCAGTTTTTCGGAACAGCTGTTTCTGTGTTCCCTTTCTAATAAATTTGAGAAATAGTTCAATCCTTATCCTTGCGATAAGGATTGATAACTATTTCTCACTTTTGCCGATTAATGATAAATGTGCCCCTCTGTCATTAGAGGGTATGTGTCCCACACTATTTAAAGCCAATGGAGGCTTGCCTCGTTAAAGCACTTAGCGAAACGCGCGTCGGCGGGCGCTGCGCTTGCTATCTATTAATTTTATTTAATGGATCTAGGGTTGTATCTAAAACTTCCAGCCATAGCTCCTGCAAAAGCATAGCTAATTGAGCCAACATACCAGTAGTTGGACACTAGTGTATTTTAATATCAATTCTCTATATGGGTTGGCTCGTTAGGGACTTTTAAGGGACCGGAGCTACTGTTTAAGAGTTGAGTCATACAGATTGAGTTCCTCCATTGCTCATAAGACTTAGGATAGCTGAACGAAGCTGATAAATGTACAACGCTGGGACATTCGATTATGCCTTTGTCAGAGGAATTGTAACAATATCTTAGGAAACTGAATATGCCGTCTAAGTTTCATTCCAATTATTATATGTAAAATGTAATATCGGCATTTCAATACAATTGTTCTGAATATTTATTTAAGGCTATATTATTTGGCTCTTCATATAACTTGATCTTTTAGTACATTAACCAAGGTTCCAACTACTTTAAGGTAGTTAGTAAGTCCTACCTCTATAGAGAAATAGTATAGGATTTAATTGAGTTCACAAGCAATATTGATATATACTATAAAAAAGACAGCTAGCCAGCGGGGTAGTTTTTCTACCCTTTTAACAGCATTATGTGTATTTTTTCAATCAATCAAATTTCACCTCTTTTTTAATATTTCGCTATAAGGTTTTTAACATTTACTAATAAAGATTTATTATTTTATTTACATTACTGCTTTTTGTGCTATCAGTGTGCCCAGAAACACAATTTTTGCTTTTTCTCTTTTCTGTCTGTAACTATTATGGATATCATCATACTGTTGATACACCAGTCGTCATCATTATCTTGATAATGATGATAATTGGGCACCATGGTGGCTTATTGGTTAGCACATCTCTCTCACAGCGCTGGGTTCATGAATTCGATTGCTGACCATCTATGTGCAGTTTGTATGTTCTCCCTGTGTTTGCGTGGGTTTCCTCTGGGTGCTTGGGTTTCCTCCCACACTCTAAAAACATACTAGTAGATTAATAGGCTGCTATTAAAATTGACTTAGTCTCTAAAGGTGTGTGTGTATGTTAGGAAATTTAGACTATAAGCTCCTATGGGTCAGGGACTGATGTGAGTTTTCTGTACAGCGCTGCTGAATTAGTGGCACTATATAAATAGCTGTTGATTATGATGATGATGACTGGTGTTTTAATGTCGTTTTATAAAAGTCAATTTTAAAACATGACTTTCCCTTCTAAAAGAAGTGTTGCCAACACCAGCTCTCACAGTTTAGACTGATATGTGCAAATTCAGAGAGACAAGCAGCATGACCCCCTCCCCCCAAAAAAGCACTACCAACACTAAGGTATGAAAGGATGGACTGGTGACAGAAACACCCGCGCCGTAGGGCCCCCGTGTCATAATGTCAACCAGCCCTAGCCTGTTCAGCATGGAGCTGAATTCCCTAGGGATATCAGGCCCACAACAATAGTGTGGACCCCCACCAGAAGGCTATTGATACACCCCTGGTGCATGGGTGTGGGGTAACAAAAATGTTAATTAATATAAATTTATGTTTTTTGTTGGTGCACTACTGGTACTGCAAGCCTTGGCGCCCCTAAGCTGATTGGGTATGCTAGCACTTGTATAACTATAAGTGCCCGCATACCCATGACTGTCAGACCATGCTGGCACTTGTAGAGTGACAATGGACAGCATGCACTGTCCTCCAGAGCCCACCTGCCAAAAATACACTGAAATAAGCACACATGCACACACAGCAACAAAGTCCTTAATTTTTTAAAAAAAGACTCCCCCACAAATACCCTCTTTTACCCATTTATTGCTCATCTAAATCCAATGGGGGAGTCCTCCCTTCTGTCTTTCAGTTTTCATTCCGATGGCATGAAAAAAATAAAGCTTGTACAAGGGTGAACTGTTCCTTGCTGAGCCATGTCGCAAGTGACCGGCTCTGAGCCTGTCACACTAATCAATACAGAGCAGTTTCGCTCTGATTAGTCTGTATAGGTTAGTTGTGCTCAGACCCCATGTGGGGTCTCAAGACTAACCGCAATAACCTACATTACTACAATATACTTCATTGCTACATTTTATCAATGAACACACACTGTTCAATATGGGCAAAACAGACAACAACTTCTTATTCACTCATTCACTTTACCTATACTGTGCTTTCTATTTAAACTAGGGATGTGCACCGGCCACTTTTGGTGTCTCGTGTTTTGTGTTTTGGGTTCGGATTTGCTTGATGTTTTGGGTTTAGATTTGTTTCGCAAAACACCTGTCGAAAGGTTTTGGTTCGGATTTAAGGTTTTGGATTCGGATTTATTTTGAAAAAAGCATAAAAAGTTCCAAAATCAAGTTTTTGGGCTTATTTTCACTCCTACGCCATTATTAACCTCAATAACATTCAATAACAATCATTTCCACTAATTTCCAGTCTATTCTGAACACCCTCACACCTCACAATATTGTTTTTAGTCCAAAATGTTTCACCGAGGTAGTTTTCTGGACTGCATAGTGCAGTGGTCCCGATACCCAATTTGGTACCGGGGCCACAATATATCACCCTCAACTGAACTCAATTCCACCAAAAAAGTATCTGGACTGCGTAGTGGAGTGGTCCCCACAATATAATAAAAAAAAAACAATTGTTCTGAATTCCACCAAACAAGTATCTGGACTGCGTAGTGGAGTGGCCCCGGTACCCAATTTGATACCGGGGCCACAATATAATAAAAAAAACCTCAACTGTTCTGAATTCCACCAAACAAGTATCTGGACTGTGTAGTGGAGTGGTCCCCACAATATAATAAAAAATCCCTCAACTGGTCTCAATTCCAACAAAAAAGTATCTGGACTGCGTAGTGGAGTGGTCCCCACAATATAATAAAAAAAACCTCAACTGGTCTGAATTCCACCAAAAAAGTATCTGGACTGCGTAGTGGAGTGGTCCCCACAATATAATAAAAAAAAAACAATTGTTCTGAATTCCACCAAACAAGTATCTGGACTGCGTAGTGGAGTGGCCCCGGTACCCAATTTGATACCGGGGCCACAATATAATAAAAAAAACCTCAACTGTTCTAAATTCCACCAAACAAGTATTTGGACTGTGTAGTGGAGTGGTCCCCACAATATAATAAAAAATCCCTTAACTGGTCTCAATTCCAACAAAAAAGTATCTGGACTGCGTAGTGGAGTGGTCCCCACAATATAATAAAAAAAACCTCAACTGGTCTGAATTCCACCAAAAAAGTATCTGGACTGCGTAGTGGAGTGGTCCCCACAATATAATTAAAAATCCCTCAACTGGTCTGAATTCGCAACCACCAACACCCTTGGACTCGCCTTGGGGATTTGTGATTATTTCTCTTTAGAAGGCAGAGTTGTTTGCTGTGTTGTTGCTGACAGCATAACTCTCTTAAATTAATTGTAGGGGGGGGGGGGGAGGGCTTAGTTCCTTGGGTGAAGCTGAACCACTAGTCATGAACACGGGCCAGGGTCTAATCCGTTCCTTGCCACTGCATGTCGTAAATGGCATATTGGCAACTTTACGTTTCTCCTCAGATGATTTTAAGTTTCTCTTTTTGCTACTTTTACTGAACTTGGGCTTTTTGGATTTTACATGCCCTGTACTAGGAGATTGGGCATCAGGCTTGCCAGACGACGTTGATGGCATTTCATTGTCTATGTCATGACTAGTGGCAGCAGCTTCAACATTAGGAGGAAGTGGGTCTTGATCTTTCCCTACTTTATCCTCCAAATTTTTGTTCTGCATTATATGTTGCACAAGAGAGTGTACCCCGAAGCCACACACACTCGGCAAAGCCTTTAAAAATTATATGCGGCACAGGAGAGTACCACTGGACTGGAGTTATACAGCAGTACCACTGGACTTATACTGCAGAATCAGTTAAATTTGTAATATTGCAGTACCATTGGACTTATACTGCAGAATGAGTGAACTTTGTAATATTGCAGTACCACTGGACTTATACTGCAGAATGAGTGAACTTTGTAATATTGCAGTACCAATGGACTTATACTGCAGAATGAGTGAACTTTGTAATATTGCAGTACCATTGGACTTATACTGCAGAATGAGTGAACTTTGTAATATTGCAGTACCAATGGACTTATACTGCAGAATGAGTGAACTTTGTAATATTGCAGTACCACTGGACTTATACTACAGAACGAGTGAACTTTATTATATTGCAGTACCAATGGACTTATACTGCAGAATGAGTGAACTTTGTAATGTAGCAGTACCAATGGACCTATACTGCAAAATCAGTAAACTTTGTAATATAGCAGTACCACTAGACTTATACTGCTGAATCAGTGAACTTTGTAATATAGCAGTACCAATGGACTTATACTGCAGGATTGTTTTGGGATATTTTTTATTTTTTATTTTTTTTATAATTACTTTTTTTGTAATTTTTTTTATAACTTTTTTTGAAATTTTTTATAATTTGGGAATAATGGGGAAATAACAATGCCCTTAGAAGGACAGAGCACAGGACACAGCACCACTGGACTGAACAGGACACAGCACAGGACCCAGCAGCACCACTGAACTCAGAAGGACAGAGCACAGGACACAGCACCACTGGACTGAACAGGACACAGCACAGGACCCAGCAGCACCACTGAACTCAGAAGGACAGAGCACAGGACACAGCACCACTGGACTGAACAGGACACAGCACAGGACCCAGCAGCACCACTGAACTCAGAAGGACAGAGCACAGGACACAGCACCACTGGACTGAGCAGAACACAGAGCACAGCACAGCACAGCACAGAACTGAACAGCGCGAGATATAGCAGGACAGAGGACCACCTAACACACCCTCCCTCTACCCTGATCAATGCCCGAGTGAAGATGGCGGCGACTAGCGGGGAATTTATAGGATCCGAGTATCGCGAGATCCGACAGCGGGATTATGACTCAGAGCCTCGGTTTCAGTTTTGCAATTGGCGGGAATACCCGGATCTGTCTCGGATCCGGCTCGGATCGGCAACGTTCGGGTGGGCTCGGATTTCATAAATCCGAGTGCGCTCATCTCTAATTTAAACACCTTAGAGCTATACAACACTAATATATGCACCAGGTTTACCTTAGGAGCAACAAGTACATATGCACCACGATAGCACAGAGAAAGCAAAGATGTGACTTGACAGTATTAGCAGAAAATGCAAAAGTTGCAATATTCTATTTGTACATAATATAATAAGGTAATGAAGTGTCATATACACAAGAGAGAATATTGTCTTGACAGTGTTATTAATAAATGTTGAAATCGCATTTACTATACAAAAGCACAAATACAATATATTGATACAAATTAAATGCATTTAAATTCAGTTAAATTCAATACAAACATTTATTATTTTATTTTCTTGTCACAGTCCAAATGAAAATGTCAATTAAGTAATGCAGATAGAAGGTTGCAAATTCCTAAAATATAGCAGCCACACTAATTAATTAAGACCATTATATTTCATAGTGATTTCTCATATGTATCTTGTGTAAATATGTAAATATATACTCTGATGATTGAATGTATTCTTATGATTCTGTGATATTCTGGTAAAAAGATATTTAATTTCAAAGAATTCCAGAATAGAAATGTGCTTTGACTACAGTTAATAACAAGAATTATAAATCCCAAGTAGCATCTACACAGACTTCTTCCACTTATGTCACAAGGTGGAGGGCAGAAAAGGATTTTGTTTAAAATCCTTGAAAAACTGTTATTCATTGTCATCCTTGTTGGGGGGCAATCAGATTGAGGAGCTGTCTATATTCCTGTCATCCCCCAGGACAACAGATTACCTAAATATACATGCAGCTTTTCTGCTGTTATTTTTAGTTAAAATAATATTTGGCAATAAATTACTGTGTTTTTATTTAGAATTCTGTTTTATACTTTATTGCGACATTTTTTGTCATATTAAACTCCATTTAATATTGTTATGTCTTTGTGTTCTTAAAATATTCATATGTAAAGTAAGTTTGTTTAGTTATAGCGCTACAACTCTTGAAACAAATCTTGGTGGTGGGAGAAGGTAGCAAATAGTGAGTGTGAGATGGCATTTTGTGGGATTTTAGTCATTTTTAGACAAACCAGGTGTTTTGTTTTTGTTTAACCGTTTTACACCCATACATACAACTCAGGTGAGTCTTATTGTGACACAAGTATAAAGTATAGCCAACTAGGCATAATATAGCAAGATTTAAAGTATATCCAGTCAAATATAATATAGTGAGGTATAAGCTATTAACCAGCAAAGTAATATAAAAGTATATATATTAGAAATAATAGCATTAGCAGTAGCAATAGCGGCAGTATTGTGATAGCAATAATAGTATTAAAAGTAATAGTATTAGTAATAAAGCAATATCACCAGTAATATATAAATAGTAGTAATAGCAACTGTGTAAATATATACTTATACTCCATGATATTCCTTGCATTCCTGAGAGAGAGTATATACTGGTGTCTAAGGGTCAAAGTTCAGAGGTAGAGCTTCATCCAAGAGGAAAAGGTAGGAGAGCAATGGAGTGCTGGTTCCACTCCTTTGCCCACATGTACACTATGATGTCATCTGCACATCGGCAGAGTGATGACATCATCAATATTATTTTAAAAAAAATGGACTTTCCATGTACAGTGGTTTTAGACTTGTTGGTCATAAATTCCTTCATTTGAATTTTGTCCTCATATGGTACTATGTCTGAGCCTTTGCCCCATTCCAAGGGGCATATTTACTAAACTGTGGGTTTGAGTAAGTGGAGATGTTGCCTATAGCAACCAATCAAATTCTAGCTGTCATTTTGTAGAATGTACTAAATAAATGAGAGCTAGAATCTCCAAATTTTCAAACTTTCAGTTTAGTAAATCTAGCCCTATGTCTCTATTTTCTCTTTGGAACACTTAAGTAGACAGTTCAGTGATTTGTGATAAGATTGCTTCCTCCTTTCCGGTGAAATACCACATATGATAAAAATGCACATGACAAAACAGAAGTAGCAATCCTAACTGTGTTCAGTCCAGCATACTGAAGTTACTTTGTCTGATAAATCAAATAAAATACAATCAAGATGAGAGAAGTGTTCTGTTTATGCTGTCTGATTGAGGTAATGCTATAAAGATGATTAAATACATACAAAGATAATATAATATCTTTATATAAAGATATAATATATTTGCATTTAAAGCATATGCAGCAGTGGTATAACCTGAGGTTAAATACAATAATTACCAAACTGAAATTAAGTCAAAAACTGTAATTAACCAATATTACACAAAGCTCCAGTAAGGTCTTGGTGTAATAGAATCCAGCTTGGATTTTAGACAGTGAATAATGGACAATGTGGTATTGTGTACAACAGATTCGACATCTGGGGACCAGGCACTATGGTCACAGTCACATCAGGTAATTTACTCAATTTCTAACGCATTCTATTATTTAAGAGTTTATTGATAGAGGTAATACAGACAATACATCTATTGGGGATAAAGTCTTGGAAAAGGTTGGACCATTATCTTTTCACAATTGACTCAGTCTTTATGAAATTAGCATGTAACTTAGTTAGGATTTCTCCACGGTAATATCTGACAGTCTGAAAGGTAGAGGGGAGGGAAATGAATATAGAGACTTGAGTTTTTGCTTAGGAAAAAATAGATCATTTTACAATGTGTACTATGCTTACTTCGATATCTGGGGACAAGGGACCACAGTCACCGTAACATCAGGTAATTATACTTATCTCTCCTCTTCTCCCTCCTTGTCTAACTGATTATTTTGCATTTTGCCAGTATTTTGTGTAAACCTTAATACAGATATTTACCAGTAGACGTTTTATCGGTGACGGGAAAATGTACCTAATAATTATTATATATTGTATAAAACGATTTTAAAAAATTATATAGATAGATTAATACGTTGAATTTGTTAAACTTGGGGTGCAGCAGTCTATTGTGCTGGGAATACAGGTTACCGTTGTTTCAGGTAACTGTATTTAAATAGTGCAAAACGTGATTGGAAACAGATTGTCAAAGTCTTTAAGAGACAACAGAATTGCGGACTGTGTAGTTATACAGTAATAGTCTGTGCATCATTACTAGTGAGATACTAATAGTATTTGACAGCCAGTTAGAGTATATGAGTCACTGTGACTACTTCGATATATGGGGACCAGGGACCACGGTCACCGTCACTTCAGGTAACAAATCTCACTTTTTTCTCTCTCATATCTTGTTTCAATCTGTTAACATGTATTTGACTCTTTTTCCAGAATTGAAATGTTAATTTTAATATTTGTGTCTTTGTTAACCGGTTAGTATTGATCTAAGGAAAATTAACAATCTGATTAGTGGATATTTCAGGTAATATAATCGACTTATTAACGTGAAAATCAAGGATGTTTTTCTGTGACTGATGACTGTAACATGGGGAACTTATTTTCAGTCTATCTGGAAATCTGTCCATGTTGAAAATATATATCGCTTTATTTGATACGATGAACTTTGAAAGTGATATTCAAAAATTGTCGAAGTCTCGTGTAGTTTTCTTAGGCGTCCTAAGGTAAAATATATGTATTGTACTGGTGGAAATTGAAAAGACTAAATTATTAGATCGTGATTCTTTAGATGTTAAATTTCTCTTGGGATCTCGTGTTGTTGAGGCATAAGACAACTGGTAGGGTACAATAGATTGTTGACAGTGGAATTTTGTATAGAGTTAGTACAGGATTTTTTTAACGTGCTACTACTATGCTATGGACATCTGGGGACAAGGGACAATGGTCACCGTCACTTCAGGTAACAAATCTGACTTTTTCTATCATATCTTGTTTCAATATGGTAACATTTATTTGACTCTTTTCCCCATTTGAAATGTCCATTTTAATATTGTTTCTTTGTTAACCGGTAGTATTGATCTAAGGAAAATTAACAATCTGATGAGTTAGAAGAATTAAACACTCTTATGACTGGGCGGACTAGATACAGTTATATGAAGTCTTAGTTCAGTATTAGAGAATTAGTTGTTTGGGTGAATGGGACACTTTTTTAATAATGAGTCCCCAGTGGGATTTCATACAGTGAGCTGGGCTTTGGATTACTGGGGACCTGGCACGATGGTCACAGTCACATCAGGTAACAATTTCATTTAATTCTATCTTATTTATATTGTACTTTTATGCGAGCAAATACATGCAATTCTGATATTTCCCGGAGTCATATTGATTAGTGGATATTTCAGGTAATATAATCGACTTATTAACGTTAAAATCAAGGATGTTTTCTTGTGACTGATGACTGTGACATGGGGAACTTATTTTCAGATATTTTGAGTCTTTCTGGAAATCTGTTTATATTGAAAATATATATAACTTTATTTGATACATTTGATATGATAACCTTTGAAAGTCTTATTCTCTAAGTATCATGTCAAATATTCTCGAAGTATCACGTACTTTTCCTTAGGCGACCAATGTAAAATATTTGTATCGCACTGGAGGTAATTAAAATATTCACTTATTAGATCTTAATTATTTAAATGTTACATTTCACTTGTGATCTCATATTCTGTGGCGTAAAACAACTGGTAGGGTATTTTGTATAGAATTTGTCTATGTTTGGACAAGGGACAATGGTCACGGAGACTTCGGGTAAGTAAATCCGTATCATAATGTAAAGAATGTGATTTAAACTTATTATATCATAAAAGACTATTAGAAGACATGTTTATATGATAACAAATTATTACTTTGATTCAATGTTGCAACTATTTTGATAATTGGGGACTAGGTAAAGTGACATTTTCTGTTCATTAATTTTATTCCTGGGTTATCTCTTTTAAGAACTATGACTTAATAAGTGGTGCACGGGACACTTGTAACTGTCACCAAATGTGTTCTCAAGTCTCATATTAAATGCACATAACGTGGATTATTTCAGATAGAATTGGTAAATAGTCTACGTTTTTAATGAAGATAAACTGGCAGCGTGTACGTCTTTGTATGTAATAATCTGTATTCTAAAAAGTAGATATTTGATTATAAAGGACCAAGTTATTTTTAATGTAACAGTTTTCTACTGTATTTTATATGTACAACGCTTATATGTTTAGCATGTTTTTAATAGAATAATTTCAAATTTATCGTACAGGTTGGATGTATTTTTAGGCTGCCTTAAATTACTATTTTTTATTACTGATAAATCCTGATTAATTAATGTATAATATACATTAACAAGTAAAATAATTAGAGACGACCAATTATTGTTAATTTAGAAAATATCAATACAAATAATAAAGCAGAATTATTTTAGTGTTCAGCACATATAGTATATTATTAACATTCTAAAATACATATAATTATTGTATTCAGAAATGCAGATTAAAATATTTTCTTAACTATATTGATAAAATTCATGTGATACTTAAATGGTCAAAATGAAGTTAGAATAGTATAATAATTTAGAAATCAAGAATAGTATATTCAGTATAGTACTTTAGTCTTTCACATAAAAAAATCGAGACAAAATTTAATATCGATGATAATTTGTGAATTATTATTAAATTATTATTGATATATATTTTTCTAATTGTGGATGTTCACCGTTATACTTATTCGTGGTTTCTGTTTCATAAAAAGAGAAGTGAAACCATCAGGTGCAGCAGGGCGGTAACTGAAACCACCAGATGTGCTCTGATCGGGATTTCAGTATCTAATATTAGATTTGAAAGTCACACTCGGGTGCCTCTCTGTGCACAAGTGTCAAAAGTAAAAAAAAAAAAAAATAGTGAGCACATAGTTTATTCTTAGCTTATTACATCAATCGACATACAAATTAATTTATAGTAACTATTTTGATTAGTTATCTGGGTTTATTTATTTATTAAAAAAAAATATTTAAATTGTAACAATTTACTCGACTGCAATAGAGAAAACTTAACCCAAAGTATCAGATTGATGTATACATTACAGAAAGTTTAATTTCAACCATTTATATATTCCATGAACATTTTTTAAATGACATTAATTTTAAATTCTGAAATGCATTTTTGCTTACACACACACACACACACACACACACACACACACACACACACACACATATATACATATATACATATATATATATATATATATATATAAATTATCATTGTTTTAAATGATGTACATATATCTATCTATATATATATATATATATATATATATATATATATATATATATATATATACATATGCATATTTTAGTGTTATATTAACTTAAATTGATATTAACAATATCAATTGCAGAATTACACACATACACGCGCACACACATATATTGATAGATGTAGCAAAGCTTATATAGAATAGCATAAAATCTAATAAATATAATGTGCAAATGTTTTATTTTGTAGTGTTGTATATTGGTTTCATATTTCAAAATATTATATTATTATAACTATATCATTAAAATATTATTATTAATTATTATAAGTATAATATGTGTAGCGCTATGACAGGCTCACCTCTGTACATATATATATATATATATATATATATATATATATATATATATATATATATGTGAATATCGATCCATAGCGCTATAAATAGGAAGCAACATTGCAGTATAGCTGGAATAAAAGGTTTATTCTCTCTCTAATATATATGTATGTATATATCTGTATATATATATATATATATATATATATATATATATATATATATATATATATACATATATATATATATATATATATATATATATATATGTATATATATATATATATATATATATATATATATACATATATATATATATATATATATATATATATATATATATATATATGTACATATCAAACTGTTGAATGAATGCACGATGTAGTACTTGTCCTTCCCTGATCATATTCAGAAGGGGGTTCATTGCTAACGCAGATTTTACATGGATCCTGGAACAGGTAGGGGATTATATAATTGTTTGCTTTGGTAATGATGTTAAATATGTAACAATGTTCGGATGTACATGACTACTTCACATTTCAATGAAACATATGCAATTTTTAATAATGTTTATTTCTCGTTTCTTTGCTGATCAATTATACATAATCCAGTTATTTGCTTATACATTAAATGTAAATTGTACTTTAATTCTTGTTTTATGCTTAAAACCTTCTCTTTTGTGCTTTTGTTAGACTAGTGAATGTTAAGGTTCTATATTTATTGCATCGGGAGCACATTGCTGTTTATGGGGATGAACGTGGCCCCGCTATAGTTCTGCATTGATTAGCTATGAGAGAAGCAATATGCTATAGCATGTGTATAGCGAGGGCTGCTCATCGTGTTTGGCCTGCCTATAGGTAGTAGGTACCAGGGCAGGAGCTCTAGGTTAAGCTACAGCCGCATCTAGCATTGGCTCTACATAGCTTAATGTATCACTGTAGTAACTGTATCACCGCTAGCTGCTGAAATTAACTTTTACTGATGCTATTCTGTTAGAGCTCAGTTGTATGAATATTGAAGAGAGCATCTAGTTAAGAACGGTTGTTGTACATACAAAGTTTAGGCAGTTCTTGAAGCATGGAGCGTTTCCTTACACGAAGTGGCAGTGAGCACAGTTTTACAGCCAAAAAAGGGAAAGGCACTATAGAGCTCAGCAGATAGCTGAGCTTGCACTGTTCAGCTCAGCAAAAAGCGGATCAGGTACCGTACAGCTTAGCAGACTGTGGGCCGGTACAATATGAACAGCTCAGCAGAAAGTAGAGCAGGTACTGTACAGCTCAACGGACAGCGGGGTCGATACTGTATGGCTCAGCTCAGCAAACAGGGTAGCTGGTACTGTATAGCTCAACAGAAAGCAGTGGGTACTGGATAGTTCAGCAGACAGCGTGGCTGGTACTGTACAGCTCAGCAGAAAGCAGTGGGTACTGGATAGTTCAGCAGACAGCGTGGCTGGTACTGTATAGCTCAGCAGAAAGCAGTGGGTACTGGATAGCTCAGCAGACGGCGTGGCTGGTACTGTATAGCTCAGCAGAAAGCAGTGGGTACTGGATAGCTCAGCAGAGATCTGTAGGTACTGGATAGCTCAGCAGAGATCTGTAGGTACTGGATAGCTCAGCAGAGATCTGTAGGTACTGGATAGCTCAGCAGAGATCTGTAGGTACTGGATAGCTCAGCAGACATTGGTAGGTACTGGATAGCTCAGCAGAGATCTGTAGGTACTGGATAGCTCAGCAGACATTGGTAGGTACTGGATAGCTCAGCAGAGATCTGTAGGTACTGTATAGCTCAGCAGAAAGCGGTAGGTTTTGGATAGCTCAGCAGAAAGCAGTGGGTACTGTATAGCTCAGCAGAAAGCGGTAGGTACTGGATAGCTCAGCAGAAAGCGGTAGGTTTTGGATAGCTCAGCAGAAAGCAGTGGGTACTGTATAGCTCAGTAGAAAGCGGTAGGTTTTGGATAGCTCAGCAGAAAGCAGTGGGTACTGGATAGCTCAGTAGAAATCGGTAGGTACTGTACAGCTCAGCAGAAAGCGGTAGGTATTGGATAGCTCAGCAGAAAGCAGTGGGTACTGGATAGCTCAGGAGAAATCGGTAGGTACTGGATAGCTCAGTAGAATTCGGTAGGTACTGGATAGCTCAGCAGAAAGCGGTAGGTACTGGATAGCTCAGCAGAAATCGGTAGGTACAGGATAACTCAGCAGAAAGCATTGGGTACTGGATAGGTCAGCAGAAAGCTGTAGGTACTGGATAGTTCAGCAGAAAGCAGTGGGTACTGGATAGCTCAGCAGACGGCGTGGCTGGTACTGTATAGCTCAGCAGAAAGCGATAGGTACTGGACAGCTCAGCAGAGATCTGTAGGTACTGGATAGCTCAGCAGAAAGCGGTAGGTACTGGATAGCTCAGCAGAAAGCAGTGGGTACTGTATAGCTCAGCAGAAAGCGGTAGGTTTTGGATAGCTCAACAGAAAGCAGTGGGTAATGGATAGCTCAGTAGAAATCGGTAGGTACTGGATAGCTCAGCAGAAATCGATAGGTACTGTACAGCTCAGCAGAAATCGATAGGTACTGTACAGCTCAGCAGAAAGCGGTAGGTACTGGACAGTTCAGCAGAAAGCAGTGGGTACTGGATAGATCAGCAGGAATCGTTAGGTACTGGATAGCTCAGTAGAAATCGGTAGGTACTGGATAGCTCAGCAGAAAGCAGTGGGCACTAGATAGCTCAGCAGAAATCGGTAGGTAATGGGTAGCTCAGCAGAAAGCTGTAGTTACTGGATAGCTCAGCAGAAAGCGGTAGGTACTGGATAGCTCAGCAGAATGCCGGGCAGTCGGGTACTGAGATTTGCTGGCTTATCTATGTAAACGTTATACAGACCTCTTCTTGACATTAATACCTACAGTAAAGTTTGTATATATAGACGTGTTACACATAGGGGTGAATGGGGCTTTATATAGCACCGCTAGGTCATGGACTGGTGTGGCTCATTTCACAATGTATTCAATGTACAGTGCAGACATAACAGGTACTGACACCTCTATGTTCGCTCTATTGCCTCTAAATTTTCACGAGTTTAGCATAATCTTATACATGTGATGTACTTGTTTTATTGTATGCAGCTTTCCTATGAGCAGGTGTAGCATAGAGAGTGCAGCGAAGCACTAGCAGTGGCTGTGTAATGTGATGGCACTTGTAGGGTAGCACTAGTTAAACTATGGGTGCAGAACAAAATATGTATTTCAGCTTAGGAATGTGACTTACCCTTCATGAAGGTACATTCATGAAAAATCTCTATATACAGCTGTGCTGGATGTGAATTACCTCTGCTCTATCTCCAGGTGAAATATGCATTAAGTCTATATTGTAGTTGTAACCGGTATATAGCTCAGTTAGCTAAACTGTAATGGGCCTGATTTATTATGGAAAGGAAAGCAAATAAACCAGTAACTTTGCACCTTGGCAAAACCATGTTGCATTGGAGGGGGAGGCACATTTAAAATGTAATGCCAGAGGTATATTCTAGATCAACTTTAAATTTCAGTCTACAAATAAAGCTATCAAGTATTTGTGTGCTACATGAAAAAACAGTCATCTTATGTGCAAAATAATAAACTAATTTGCACCCCTAGCATTATAACAAGGTTTTGCAGAGGTGAAAACTTACTCATTTCTTGCCTTACTTTCCTTAATGAATCAGGCCCAATGTATTTTAATTTGTTAGTGCAGACAGGAGGGTACTGGTAAATTTGTAGGGCAGGCTTGCTATGAGATATTCAACTGAGCGGGGTCTTCTGCTATGGATGCTATGAAACAGTCAGCATTGCTGGTGTACAGTATATAATAGCACTGTTGGTGGTTTGATGAGGTAAAGCTGTCACCATACAGTGGTGAGTGTTCTTTTGGCATCTTTGCTTCATCAGTCTGTAGCTCATTATGCATTACTTAAAGTCAGGTGTCAGCCGAGGCTATGTTCACATTTATTTAGCAGTTTAACATTACAAGAACACCTAAACAGTATAGGTTGCAACTATGTAAAGCTTAGCAGAATTAGATTTAAGGTACTTGTATAGAATATAAGTCTGCAAAATTGTATACGTATTGAATGACTTATACCAAACTCAACTGATCCATGAGTGACTTTTTCATGCTAGTTCTATGTCATACTCTCCAGAGACTAAAGCAGCGTATCCTATTTTTTCCTGCATCTGCATTGTGGGGTACTTCTAGATGGAATTTTCTGTCTCCAGATGACAACAAGGGGTTGTGTTGGTTGTCATCGGGCAACAGGAAACAGTCTACCCGTGCATTTCACCTACCTACCAAAAAACAGTTCTTTGACAGTTTGATCTTAATATCTGTGGCCTATCTGGCATCAGATTTGGTGATTGGGCGGTTGTGATAAATGACTGGATTAAACAATGTGTGGCCACCTTTAGAGGCTATATCTACTTAAGAAGTACACTGAAGACCTGCATTGAGAATCTACTTTTAGTGTAATTTGAACAATGGATATTTCCTCACAAGATCAGTTCCAGATTGCTCAGCTAGATGAAACAAAGAAAATGATCTATTATACTAAAATATCGATCAGCAGATGGAGCATGTGCACACCACTGACATCATTGTATAGCGACCAGCTATGGATTATACAGTGATATAAATGACATGGACATGCTGAGAAGTGAAGTTCAGCAGTAGCTATAGAGCAGCAGGTTATTTGAAAGCATATTATGTGCAATGCATGGAAGTCACTATATGCTGGAATCTGATGTGTGTGCACTGTGTGAGTGACAACATACACAGATAATGCAGAACTACTGTGTATATGTAATGGGAAGCAACTACTCTAAGTGTATAGCAAGTAAGCCAGTGACTGGAGAGATGGACAACATGACAGCTAATCGTATTGTTTGTCCGTGTATTTCAAATGCTTTCAATTATATATTTTGAAGTGCTGGTATACAGTGAACAACAATGATTTTCATTTTAAAAAAATGTCACTGCTGCAGAGAAAAAGTAACTTCTGTATTAACATTATCAAGATTGATTGTTTGTTTTATATATTTACATTGGTGGACCCAACCTTCCATCTGGTGCAGTGTTTAAGGCCCCAAAAATAACATCTCTAGGATAACATTTATTTTTTAATTGTATGGACAATGGTTCCCTACTACTAATTGAATGCTATTCCTTATTTGAACCCAAACATTTACATTTTTGTTCCACCTTTCACACTATCTGCAACCTTAAATCCTCATTTAAAACTAATCCCAACTTGAACCCAAGCTCACGTTTTTCCAAACTTTCCTCTTCCAGCTTTCACCAAACTCTAACTCCTATCCACAGTACTCATTCCTTCCACCTTCTGCTTGTATTCTCAGCTGAACAGTCGGCCCCGTCTCTCTTTCCACTCATTTCTTGCGGCACGTCTCAGGATTCCACCGTCACCATAGGTTGTTTGGCCAAAGATTTCCTTCCAGACTCTATTAGCATCAACTGGACAGATAAGTCTAATGGCAGTTACACCAACGGATATAAGACGTTTAACTCTGTGATGCAAACTACTGGCACCTACGCTACAAGCTCCCAAATAAAAGTGACATCTAACAGCTGGGATAAGCTAGAGCCTTTTTACTGCGTGGCCAAATCTACAATAAACACCAAGAGTATTAAACTTGTGAAAAGAGAAGGTAAGAATCTCATATTTCTATCAAATTGTAATATCAAAATATAGACTTTGTTGCTGGTAATCAAAGATCTCCTGACAGAACACCACTTATAGGTTTCTCTTTACATTTGTATACACTATAGATTGGCGTCTACTGCGTAAAGCGCTACGGAATATGTTGGCGCTATATAAATAAATGATGATGATGATGATTTAATGCTTTTACATAGAGATAAAATTATGTACATAGTAGATTTTCTACTCTTTCTGCCACATTAGGTGAATCACTTCATCCCAGTCTTATGTTTAAAGATCTCTCCATCAGAAATCCCATTTTCATACATTACTGACGCTACAAGTAAAAAAGAAACGGGGTTGCTATGCCATGAACTTTCAGTCATGCCAATGCGACATAAAGGACACAATGAGTGCAGTTAATATTTGACAAGTTAGTATAACACCATTTTGGCAACCTCGCAATTATGGATAGCCAATGATGTAGTCTTGTTTTGCTTTATACCTATCTAGTGGCTATGACTGATTTTAATTTTGCCCAATTTAGAGGAGCTTTTACAATAAATTGTAATAGGTCAATGTATTCAGTGTGATCTTATCTTGTTTAAATTACATTGTATATATAACAAAAATATGTCTTGTTTCAAGCCACAGTTGAGACAAGGAAGCCAATAGTGACCATGAACCCTCCCCTTAAAGATGACTTGGAACTGAATGGTCATGGCATCATTGTGTGTATCGCCAGCGGATTTTATCCTCAAGCTATCAAAATGTCTTGGCGGGAGAACCATAAAGAGACCACCTTTCATACCAAGACGGAAGAAGTATCCCCCGACGGTAGTGGAAATTTTACAATAAGGTCATTTATAACAGTATCTAAAAAAGTTTGGAATGAGGATGCAGTAATATCATGTATTGTGGAACATCCTGCCTCTGGTTTTACTGAAATGAGAAATTTGAGCAAATCCCAAGTATGCGGTAAGTTCTACTAAATTCCATTAAAAAAATTCAAAATATTGAATGCTACATGCAGAAATATTATTCAGATTTTGTATTTAAATATTTCAAAATGATTTGAATATATTGTACTTATTTGTACTTTCTTCAGACAGCTGTTGCAAATTATATTATTTTTGTTAATGCGCAATCTTATAATTCTCTTTATATTTTTTTTTCCAGAGTCAATCAGTCTACCTGACGAACTCCAAGTGATTGCTATTCCTCCATCTTTTGAGTCAATATTTCTAACAAAAACAGCTCAACTCACTTGTTTAGTTTCAAACATGGGAAGTGTCGATGGATTAGACATCTCCTGGTATGTACAGGGAACTGAGGAAAAACTTAGCACCACCCTTGATAATCCAACGTACCAAGATAATGGCACATTTTCTGCTAAGGCGGTCGCATCGGTGTGTGTTGATGACTGGCTGAAAAAGACATTTGTGTGCAAAGTGAAGCACCCAGAACTTGCTACTCTTAAGCAGGTCATTCTCTTTAAAGAAAAGTGTAAGTTTTTTCCTTTTAAAGTTCCTCTTTCCTAACAATGTGTTAATTTACATTAATCCATGACTATCTACACACATATATACATTTTTTCCCTCTTTAAGTTTTAAATCTGGCATTGCCCATGAATCACACACACTTCTACATTGTGTTGGGTGAATACATCATTCAGCATATGCCAGTGTTCGTATCGGTGTAACACATCTGCATTTTTCAAAAGCTGCTTCAGTCCAACAGAGTACAGCTTTCTCAAATCTTATATGAGTTTAATCGCAGAAGTCACTCTGAAGTTGCTATTTTAATAGAGATAGCAGTCCTATGAAACCATCTTCCGTGAAATTCATCTAGGCAGCCATTAGTTATTGCTGCACTATGTCTCCCATAAGATCAGTAATTCCCAGAGAATCATGGAAAATGTAGTTCAGCAACAGCTGAAGGTTACAAACCCTTGACATAGTTATCTACAAAATGTTAATGCAAGTCACAACTGATGCATTTTATACCTGAAATTGGCACACAGAACATGACCATTAATGCGTTTTCAGTAAACCATTCAGCTTGATCTGTAGTTATGCCCAGATAATAATTTCTAGTAATTCTCTAATGGTGTATTGTTTGCTTCTAGATCAAGAACTCAGAACTCCTACACTTTCACTTTACGGCCCACAGCCAGATGAATTAAATAAAAAAGAAACTATCACCTTGACTTGCTTGGTGACAGGGTTCTACCCAATGGATATAATGGTCAGGTGGTACAATGGAGATAATGGGGAAGAAAAACATGTTGTAAATACTGCACCTGTAGTGGACATCAATGGTTCTAAAGGGACAACCTACTTTATGGTCAGCAAGTTGACTCTACAAAGTGCTGAAGATTGGAATGGAGGAGGCGTTTATACCATTATGGTTGGCCACGAATCACTACCACTACAGGCCACTCAAAGGAGCATTGACAAAACTTCTGGTAAACCAACTTCCGTGAATGTGTCCCTCATTATGTCTGATTCCTGCTAACAATCTTTAAAAAAAGACCTCATAACACTGCCTCATGTTCTTCCCTACGTGATGTGTGGAATGAGAAGGAGGAGGAAGGAGAAGTGCCATCTTGGTGTTTGTTGGTCTGCTTTTGTACATTAACTTCAATGAATTCTGTCTGCATTTTGAAAAGTAGAAATAAAAATTCAATTTCTAAAATGTTTGTCTTTATGTATGGAATGTGTGCAGCTGTGTATCTTGTGTTGTTCAAGGCATAGTTAACAATTAATGGCATTTGCGTAATTGCTTCCATGGCCTACCCAGGTTTCTATGTCCCATTCTTGTACAGTACAATCTTTAAACTGGTGTACCTGAACACTCTCCATTCTCATCATTTTGTGTATCTCTGAACTGAGGTCTCATTTAACAGTGGATAACACATCTATGAATGCAATAACAGCACTTCAATAATAGGTACTAGTAAGCCATACATAATAATCCCACTAACAATAGATTTTAAACAGATCTGGGCTTATCAATACAAAAACTGGCTCCATTTAGAACATTAAAATATATAGTTGTAGGACATCAACTATATCCTTTTTAATAGTAATGCACAAGTTGTTATACTAACATCATTAAATCAGATCGACACAACGTTAATCTGGTCAAATAGAAAAAAAGGACTAGACTCCAAATAAATAAAAATATATTTGTATTCCTTATTGTGCTTTCACCCTTCCTTGCCACACTTGACTATAGATTATACTAAAAAAACATGTAAACACTTTGCAGACAAAAGGAAGCACTATTCAATGAAAATCCTGCAGACAATTGCATGTAATATAAATAATTGAGAAATCTTGATTTGCATTAGTAGTAAGTTGATATAATTCCTTGAAAAAGAATACAAGGTCTGAATAACTATTTAATAACTATGATTTATATGATCATACTAATTTCTCTGCACATGACCAGACCAATCATAGGTTATTTAGCATTTAAACTGTGTTATGCATCAGGCAAAAAGTCATTATATTAACTTTTTATTAGGTAACTCTCATGGATTATATCTAGAAATGCCTTTCAAGAAAAGGCCAGTAATTAGAACGTTAAACTAGGAGCATGCAAATGATGAGGTGAGCAAGGCACAGAAATTTCAATGAAAGCCTTTACAATATTTACAATTATCGTTAAAACTGCACACAATTAAAAACAAGAATTGGCCACATATGTCAGCAAATATAAGCTACCAACTTGTAAACAAGATGGCCACCCTCTTGTTTACCCTGTATACTTGTTTAATAGGTCCATTTAGAATCATTTTATTCCCCCAATTGGTGTCTGTTTTGGAGAAGGGGTTTAAGCTATCCAATAAATATTATAAATGTTAATGCAAACACATAAATATATGCCACCTAGGAGGGTTATTCTGCAGCTGAAGTGAAGAGAACATAGAATGGTGTTTGGACATTTACAGTTGGGTGAAACACGGAATTAAAATAAAAACAAAAATTTTCACCCATTTTCATATGACTATAACTCTCTACAGTTTATTACACACTGAAATAGTAATAGACACAGTAGGTGCTTGTAACAAACTCCTATAACATGTAGTGGGAAAAACAATAATATAGGGAATTTAAACATGCATACATAGGTCTGTCCTGAGATTAAAATATCAATAAATAATTGGGGCTGACTAGATCGACATATTGGTCTTTAGTTGCCATTACTTGTCTTTTGTCTCTGTGGCTGTGCAATAAGAAGGTAGCTACAGAGAACACATGGTCATATGCCTTATGTCTTATAACTTATGTGAACACTTATTATTTAAAAATCTGTGATTGATTTCTCAAGACAAACAAGCTAATAACTACATGCACAATACATGAGCCAAAAGTCAGGGCAGTATTTAGAATTTGTTCCGTCCAAGACAATCATAAACAAAGCTGACTAGATTCATAATTATTCATCAACCTGCTTATTCATGACTGCCCTTTATCTGTATTTACACTTTCCATCTGGTCAGTGGTCAACAGACCAATGGAAAAATTTAATTTCATGTATGAACAGAAAGCCATCGGTCTGTTGTCACTGGACAGTGCGTTCTGGATGTACACCTTGGTGCTCCGAGGCCTAAATAGTAGACACAGACCAGCTCATAACGAATATGCATGTTAATTCATACTTTTCACATTATTATGCTACAACAACAGATCGGAAGTCCCTTCAACAGCACACAATACACACATTGTTATATTACTAATAGATCAGTAAATCTAGAACTTGGGCCAGAGATATTAGTGTAAATGTATTATTCTATAATCTATTAATAGAAAGGAATACTTTGGCAATATAATAGTGTAGACACATTAAATGTATTGTCAAAATGATTTCATCATAAAATAGAGCTTGGTTACTCAAATTCACTGTCTTACTCTGTATCAAAAGTGGCACAATATTGATAGGTATGAAATATTTCATATTTACAATAATGATTAATAGATCAGAAATAGATTCATAGGGCTTAGACATGTCATTCCCCAGTTCATAATATTGCTTTTATTAGATATAAATATATGCCTTTTCCACTTATCCCAAGTATCTCAATTAATGTTTAGAGCTGTTTGACTTGAAGATGTCACAGAGAGTAAAGATATTAAACTAATGTCATGATTACATTATGAGAATAAGAAGTGTATAACAAACAAGGAATTGAGGTTCCTGTGAGCTCCTGAAGAATCTTCCAACATTTGTCAGTCTTTTAGGTCCTTGTTTCAGGACACTTCTCACTATATCAACCATGTCCCCACACACATCATTCCTTCCCAACTGTCCCTCTTTTTATCTATAAAATACCCTTCCCAAACAGTTTGCCTATATCCCAAATATGGTCAGACCTGCACCCTTCATTGTTATGGTCCTTAGTATTATGTGGGAGTGTCAGGAAGTTATGTTTTCATAATTTGTGTGTATGTATCTCTCTCTATACATAGTCATATCCAGAGCAAAACTGTCTGTTTACCATAATCTAAAGTAATCTTTTCTGGAATATGGAATGTTGACAGATGTGACTCTGACCTGTAAATATGTACGTCTGTCTGTACGTATGTATGCATATATGTATGCTTTTTAATGTAGTAGGTGCCCCCCTCCACATATCTTTTAACATGTCCATGTGTGTCCAATGTTTGCACATTAATTAGTATAATTAATTCATGTTAATTCTTTTGTTGTCCTTTATAGGGGATGAATATGATAACCTGTGGACCACAGCCTCCACTTTCATTGTGCTCTTCCTCCTGAGTCTCCTCTACAGTGCAACAGTCACTCTGTTCAAGGTGCGATTCATAGGAATAAGGGGTGATTAATCATCTCATTCTAATATAGCATAATTAATAAAATGGGTGCACAAGTTGAAAGGGGGAGATATACTCATATACTTCCAAATTTCCCCATTGTATGTTTTATTTGTAAAATATAGGACATCTGGTGAGTTTGTCAAAATGTGATAAGAGTTGAAGGCAGCTGAACAATAAAGAGGGAATTGTTGATAAGGTATAAGAAACAATATATGCATATAAACACAGGCAGGACAAAAAGAAATTCTTAAAAAAATAAAAATAGTGGGAAACGGATAAAAACACAGGTTAGTTGGTGTGATTATGGGTAGAAGGGTATGGGTGCGATGTATGAGTAATTTAGGAGATTAGGATTAGGGGACATACTTAAAATGTATAAGTACTTAACAGTGACTGCAATATTGAGAAATATTTGTGTTTGAATGATTACCTTTTTTTAAAAAAAAAACAAAAAAACAAACAGTTGGACTTTGAAGATCCACCTACAGTAAATTAACAATGGTCCATTTTTCCACAGTTTGAATAGTTTGCTGAATATACTGGAGTACAGTTAACAATAATGTTGAATTTTGTATAAAGATACAAACTGTACTATTCTGTGCATAAATTCTAATGTCCAAACTACTTTGTGCTGGCATTGCTATTCACCAGTGTCAACATCAAATCTGTTGCAATAAAATAAGTATATATTAGTTGTTTTTAACCTATCTACTTGTGGGCTGAATATATCAGCTAACATGTATGAAGCCTTTTTGAAAAGAAAGTAATCAGAGCTCTCACAAACCCATCCCATCCATTTTCACTGCAAAAGAACTTGGCATAGAGTCAAGTCTACTGCTCATGTTATGCAATGTTGCAGCTCTCGTTAAAACAGCTAATCCTTAAATATTGATATTGTTTTCCTGAGGCAGTTTCTTAAAGGGGGTCATTTAGAGTCAGACGAAGTAGAAAAACGTACGACTCATTCTGCTCTCAGACTAACCTCTCTATGCTTAAAGAGGCTGAACAGGGGAGGTAGTGGGCGGGCAGGCCTGGGCCTAGTACAGTAAGGGCATGTTAACGCTCCTTATACACTATGCTGTGGGGAACTCTGTTGTCGCTGCTTTGCCCCTGGTGTAAGATCCCCACTGACGATAATTGTACGCATTTTGCGTACCATTCCAAGTTACACATATGTTAAGATATGTGTGGCTTGCAATACAAAGTAAAGTACAGGACACAATTTACACTTATGTTATGAGTGTAAAATGCGTCCAACTCTATATGACCCCTTTAGTCAGCAATTTTCTTCACATAAAAGATGATTGGCTATTACCATGTTGGTAGATTTAATAATGCTTAAAAATGGCAATATGCGCCCTGTATACTGCTCACAATTCATATAAATATTTATGGTAGTTTATATTAATAATGAGAAGGGCTCTATGTTTAAGCCGGCAATAATGCAAGGCACACCTTTGACCTTTAGGGTGTAGAAGCTGACTACAATGTTTGCTATCCAGCTTACAGTCTGTGGCACATGACTTAATAACAAAATCAGTGGGCCTCTCATTTAATGCTCCACTTAAAATGCTAACTTTATTGTGCAGTTGCATATAACATAAAAATATAAACTCTGTACCATCAATTTTGTATAGATATCATATATTTTAAAGGTACACAGCTTGAGCTGGTACATGCAGAGCCAATTACTTTTAGTTTAATAAAAATAGTCACCAATTATTTTTTATAAATTGCTTTGCTACTCATTAGAAATTAAATTGTAACTCAGTTTCAGAAGAGGTGGGAGCATTAGCAGCACAAGGCACAGTGTAGTATTTACCAGCATTTCAAATGATCCTCCTAAAAAAAACAGCCTACTTGGCACTGCCTAAAGATTACTATTATTTATTTATTTATAAGGCGCCACAGATTCTGCAGCGCCGGATACAGAAGAAAGTAACAAATAGATGAGGAAATACATGTCAGTAGTACAGAGGAGTGTGAGTAATCCTATGGGGACACAGAGTGCAACAAAAAAATGTGACAGGATGTACGAGGGACAGTAGACAGATGTGGGACAAAAGTTAGAGAGGACCCTGCCCGTAAGGGCTTACATTCTAAAGGGAGGGGTGGTGAGAGACAGTAGGACCAACTGGGAGAAAAATTTAGATGGCAGACGAAGAAGAAGAGGTTTTGGATAGAACGATTAGAAGGTGGTAGGATAAGTGAGCTTGAAAAGGTGAGTTTTGAGTGAGCGTTTGAAGGACTGAAGGTTGGGGAAGAGTCGAGTGAGATGGGGTAGGAAGTTCCAAAGATTAGGGGCAGCACGGCAGAAGTCTTGGAGGCAAGCATGGGAAGAGATAATGAGAGATGAATTTAGGTGGAGGTCAGAGGCGGAGCTGAGTGGCCAGGTAGGTATGTACCTCGATACAAGGTCAGAGATTTAAGGGGGAGAAGTATTGGTTAGGGCTAAATATGTATTATCTTTCTCCAAATCACCAGGGATTGTGGTGAGTGGGGAGTGGATGACATGGAATAGACTTGGGTGCACATATAGTAAGGAAATACTAAAGTTCATTTATACAATTTATATGTTTTTTAATTTATCATTGATCCTGCTATTGCATGACGAGCAGCTGCCTTAATGCCCCATACATAAGAGAATAATGTACTATAATCATCTATATGTAAGAGAATGCTGTAAAAGACAAATATTCCTGTACTGTAATTGAAACATCTAAATCAGAGACTAGAGTATAAGCTGAACATTATTTTCTAAAGACGTATCTACAGATGTACAGATATATGCATTTTTTTTCAACAATCTTGTTCTTTTCCTTTTAGATGTTTTCTTTTTAAATGCTTCATAAATGCCTAATCTTTCAATTGAATATTTACAAATACTTTTTTTCTTAGTAAGTCAAGTGAGATTGTAATGGTTCTTTTTATGTATTATCTCTACAGGTAAAATAATGTCACTGCAAAATGAAGTCTGCATTGTGCTGCTGGATAATATTTTGGATTTGAGCTGCCCCATCATGACATTCGTTATCTATGCTATCCAGTTCTGTAAATAGTATTGCCATTACCATCCAGTATAACATAGAAAATAATGTTTATAATTTAGCTTCACTGTGCTTTTTGCTTTTAATGTAAATGAAATGTAATTAACAAGTACAATAAAGATATGTTATATTAACATGACTATTGTGTTGTTATTATTATGGCTTTCATTATTTATTTACTTATTTGTTATTGTTCCCCCCCCCCTCTTTCATCTTGTCTATATCTATCTATCTATATATCTATCTCTATATCTACACATACATACATTATTGTCACTTGAGGTCCTTCTACTGGATTAACCTTAAACACTGCATTGGTTGAAGGCTGTGGGATTGTCATAAAATAGCACTGCTTGTTATCCATTTTACAGCAAAAAAAATATCAAGTTTTTCTCTTTGTTTTATTCCTTTGGAATCCTTGTGTGTATGGGTCCAATCTCTTTATAAAAGAGTAGATCGATCTCATTTTATGATATCTCATGTTCCATTCTCTCATGGAGCCGGTTCAGATTGCTGACAGTTAATTAGTAATCACATAAATTAGACAAAGAAATGAATAGCTGCAAAATGTACAAATGTTGCAAGAACATTGTCATTCAGATAAGGGTTCCTCATCTTTTTTTTTTTTCCAGCAACCTTTTTTACTATAAATATTTTCAAACCCCCACAATAACATACAAGGCATTAAGTCTACAGATTGTTTAATTATTACCTCCCAATGAATGTTTGGAGTTTTGTGTGTATATTACTTTTTGTCAAAACAAAAGTCTTAGTGCATGTTATTTTAAAAGAAATTTAACAGGCTGACCACGTACTACAGATTGGAAAACCATCATCTGGGCAAGTTGTTATTGATTTGTTTAAAATATTTCAAAGAGAGACCTCTGACAAAATATTGACACCTTTTGTTAAATACTGAAAAAAAAGCCAGTGGGGCTAATAAGCAATAATTGCATTGGAAATAATCCTTGTGGGTTATTCAGTAATACCACTTGCTACAGAACAGGAGAATGTAACAGTCATTTCTTGATTATTGAATGATTGGTAATTAAGTAAAATGATAATCACATACTGTGCAAACAATGTTTTTTTTAATATCTATTGCAGTTTATTAAAGACTGCGGAAAAGTTATCAATGTAAACAGTTCTTTGGACTTCATTCATATTTCTGCTTAATCTTCTAGATGACAAATCAGATGGCATCCTCCTCCCATTGATCCCATGCTGTGAAATGGTGAAAAACAATCCAACTTTAACCATTGGCTGCCTTCTTAAAGATGCCATACCGATAGATATCAAGAAGATAACATGGAAAGATGTGGATAACAGTAAAGCCAAACAGCTTCCCCCAATCAATACCAGTGTCATTCGCGCAGTAAGCAGCTTTCTGACCATCAGTTCCACCGACTGGGATAAAAATAAATACACCTGCTCTGTTGGTGACAACAAAAAGGAACTGAATGAAGGTGGGTTTTATTAGAGCCACCCAGCATGTAAAAAGACATATTGTCAAAATCTATATATGTTCATAATATATATATATATATATATATATATATATATATATATATATATATATATATATATACATATACATATATACACATACATACATACATACACATACATACATACATACATACATACATACATACATACACATACGTATATATATATATATATAGCGCCTTATACTTGGTATACCATCTGTGCAAATAAAACACATATGTATAAGAAGACTACCTCATACAAGCAACTTTCCTTGTTTGACATTCACATTATGATATATAGAACAGTATATTTAACTCTATATACTATATGACAGGGAATAATGTACACCAGGCTTATATAGTCCCAGGACTCCACAATGACTTATACTATCCCTATGCTTTGCTATACATTATGGGGTCCTATATATAATGTAATCTTCTTAGAACTTGGGATGCATGACATTATATAACATTTGCTATACCATGCGGCTGATCCGGTTTACATGGTTCTCTCAGACTAAAAATGTATTTGTTTTACTTTCAGGCTGCAAGAGGACAACTGTTACTGTTACACATCCCCACACTGAGGTCTTACTGGCTACTTGTGAGGATAATTCGCAGTTGAGCATTGTGCCTGTAACTTGTCTTGTATCTGACTTTAAACCCAATGAGGCCTCTGTTCTTTGGCTTAAGAATGGATTACGTCATGATGCAACTAACTCTGGATTCAAAGCCTGGAAAGGTGAAGATGGTTTATTCTCTGGAAAGAGTACACTGAATATAAGCAGAGAGAGCTGGATAAAGGAGGACAGGTACACATGTATGGTGACCCTAAAAGGACAAACTTCAATGCACAATATTAGCAAATGTTCAGGTAAGGAAATGCTAAGTATTAAGCATATAAAGCTTAATTTCTATTTATCATTATTACTAGCCTTGATTCATATTACTGTAAGAGATTATCTGATTGACATGGTATTACCATTAGAAATATTGAGAGGAAAACTCTTGAAATTGTTGCTTTATATACAATCCAATATGACCAGTTATAGCAACAAACCAACATACTGTTAACATTGCATTAAACACTTAAAGAAAATGTTAATTACTTTGGTCCTGTAATTGCTAAATGAACCCATTGCAAATTTCTAAAATGGTGCTCCAATATTATTATTGTTGAAATTGAACATTATATTATAGCATATTAAAATCTTATGCTGTCATCTGGCAGAATACAGAAATATATTAGATATATATAAGAGAACCAGTAGGTCCAGAACCAAGGTTTCTTAGTTATTCTGAGTTCTGACACAAAGGTGAGCTGTTCAGATCTAGGCTTTGTAAAACACAAAGATGGATTTTCAGTTTGAAATTGTTGGGCATTAAGGTTTGTCTGCAGCACTATTTCATCCAATGCTTGTCAGTTATAAATAGCTGATCAAAATCAACTGGAACCACATTTTGAGTCTGGCCATTTAACCCTTAGAGTGTCAAGCATGTGTCACTGACCTTTCTGTTAAACTCTATAAGGATCGTTTATTTATTGCACCCACTTAGGTACATGCACAACTGTTTTTGATGCCAATTCTAGAATCTTCTATGCCTGTGGTATTATGTCTGTCCACGGAGCAGTGTCTGTGCGTTCTCAAATGCACCAAAGTGGGTGAAGCACACTGGGCACCAATGTACACAGTGAAGGCACAAATGCACCTTATTAAGACTGTGCTCATGAAACCTTCACTGAATGTAACGGGTTTTGAAGCTGTGACCTGGGAGTTCCATTTTTGTTATTTTCCTTCCACCTGGACTTTGACTACTCAATATTGTGATTTTGTAGAGCTTCATTCTGTCTTGTACTGACCTTGCTCTGTTTGATTAGGGCAAGTACCCTTAAGGACATCAAGCTTTAATTATTATTATTATTATTATTATTATTATCATCGTAGACTTGTAAGGCCCACAGTATTTTGCAGCGCCATACAATAGGGAAAACAGTACATACATAAAACAGGGACAAACAAGGTAAGACAAAATAAATGCAGACATGAAAACAAAGGGTATGAAGGACCCTGCTCATTAGAGAGCTTATATTCTAAGGGGAAGAGGGTATAGCTGAAACAAGAGAAGCAAATGTGGTTCAGAGTGGAGATTGAGACAGTTGTGAGGGTGCATTAGTGTGATTGATAGGCGTGTGCTACTGGCATACCCCATGCTAGCTTGGTCTCAAATTTTTGCACAACTGTTAATGGACAGATACATGATATTAACAAAGGCAAATAAAAATAGTCATGGATGTCACCCCAGACTAACTTTTGGTGGGTCAATTGCTCACTCAAGTGACTGATCCTAGTTATCAGTGTGTATACTTGTCAAGTGGTCAAAGTTCTCCTGCTCCAAAACCCAATATTAATCCTCCTGAATTTCTAGGTAGGGAGGCCTTTAAATCCTTCAGAGAAGGATAAAAGCTTTAATTTAAATGAGATTTTTTTTGCTGTAAAGAACATAGACTAGTAATTGTGATGTTTATGTTAAAGAGAGAACCACAAAGATAAATCTTCAGAATGGAGACAAAAGGCTATACTTTAGTTTCTGTTGATATCCTTATCCAGGTATTAGAGTTACTGTGCAATGATATGGATCGTGTAGTTACTCCTGAAATAATTTGAAGCAGGTTAGAAAATCTGCCAAGGAATATTGCTCTGATTTACAGTGAGATGATAGATATATCGATCCCAGGGAGAGATGTCAAGGAAGACATAATTCCTATGTCCATCAATCTAGAGTCATGTTGCTTCCCCTGTCAAGACCCCTATTAAAGAAGCACTTGTCTAAGAATTCTACAAAGGACCTAACCCATACTTGCCTACTTTTGGCTGGCTCCCTCCGGGAGATCACTGAAGAGGGGTGAAGGGGGAGGGCAGAAGGGGGCAGGCTTCGTGGATCGCATTATTTTGGCCCCACCCCCAGTGACATCATGCCTCTTTTGGGTCTTTTTACAATGGTAAAAAGACCCAAAACAGGCATTACATCAGTGGGGGAGGGGCCAACATGCCGCGATTCACGAAGCCCCGCCCCCTCCACCCACACACACCTCCATGCCAGCTCCAATGCGTGAGAAATGCCATATTCCGAGAGACCTACCCAGAATTCGGGAGTCTCCCGGATATTCCGGGAAAGTTGGCATGTATGACCTAACTTGGTTATCCAGGAGTTTCAAATGTCCATAACAACCTTGCTGTTGGCATGCAGTGGTCACTGTTTGGGATTGCAAATGTCCTGACTGCTTCATGATCAGGATTTTGTTGCTGCCTGATACCAGATAGCAGTGGTTCTGTTTGCCTTGACACAGACACACCCTGTCTGTATGCTGTGAGGAAGGACATTTCAAACTATGTAAGTTAACCAAACTTTAAACTATTGTTTGTCACACATAAGTCTTCACCTAGTTTATCTTCAATCTAGGTGCATTACTGCACAAATGTCTTACTCTGTTTGCATGCTTTCTCTGCATATTGCCAGCTAAATGCCTCCCTTTGTTACAATATATATGCACACACTCAGCGACCAATTTATTAGACCTTTCTAGTAATGTGTAAGAACCCTTTATGCCTCCATACCACTTTTAACTATATGTGGTATGGATTCAACAAGGTGCTAAAAATGCTCCTGAGAGATTATGGCACACTCATGTTGCAAATAATTAATTCAACCACTTCTCAAAGGAGCTCTATTAAAATGAGATCTGGTGCCTTTTGAGTACACTTAACTCATCGCCATGTTTATGAAACCAGCTTCAGAAGGCGTGTGCTTTGTGACATGGCACGTAAGACTGGTGAAAGTATCCACTAGAAGATGGGTAGACTGTGGTGAGTAACAATGTTCAGGTTGCCAGTGGTATTTAAATGATGCTCATTTGGTGTTAAGGAACCTAATATGTGCCAGGACAAACATTCCCCACACCATTACATCACCACCATGAGCCTGAACCATTGACACAAGACAGGATGGATCCATGGGCTCATGTTATTCATGCCAATTTGTGACCCAACATTTTGCATGTCACAGCATAAATTAAGATTCATCAGACCAGGCAACATTTTTTCAATCTTCAGCTGTCTAGTTTTGGTGAGCATGTTCTCACTGTAAACTCTGTTTCCTGATTTTAGCTGACAGGAGTGGAACCCAGTGTGGTCTTCTGCTGCTGTATCCCATCCATTTCAAGTTTTGACATGCTGTGTGTTCAGAGATGCTCTTCTGCACACCACTGTTGTAGCGCATGGTTATTTAAGTTGCTGTCACCTTTGTGTCAGCTAGAACCATTCTGGCCATTCTCCTCTAACTTTTTTCATTAACAAGGTGTTTTCACACACATAACTGCTACTCACTGTATGGTTTTGGTTTGCTCACCCATCTGTAAACTCTAGAGCAGTGATAGTTAACCTGTGACACTCCAGGTGTTTGTGAAACTACAAGTCCCAGCATGCTCTGCCAGCTATCAGCTAGTTATCTACTGGCAAAGCATGCTGGGGCTTGTAGTTTCACAACACCTGGAGTGTCACAGGTTAACTATCACTGCTCTAGAGACTGTTGTTAGTGAAAATCATTGTTTGCTAAGATACTCAAACCACCTCATCTGGCACCAATAATCATTCCACAGTCAATGTCACTTAGATCACATTTCTTTTCCATTCTGGTGTTTGGTCTGAGCAATAACTGAACCTCTTGGAAATGTTTGCATGCTTTTATGCACCGTGCTGTTGCAACATGATTGGCAGCTTAGATATTTGAATTAATGAGCATGCTCCAATGCAGGTACAGTAATCATATCCAGTAACAGTACATGAAAATCCCCACCACCTACATCTGGCTAGACATTACTTCCCTGTCTACTCGCCGGCCACTTACTGGCATCGGCGGTCCCACCCACACATACAGACAGTGTCTTTATCCTCCACTCCAAGCACTACAAACAAATCATAGTAAACCAATCACACCCATGTGGAACACCTGTGTTTGTGTGTGCTCAAAGAGGAACCTAGGGAAAACTTAACCCTGTCTGCAGCCTGCTGCTGCAAACTAACTGTGTTCCTACCTATATATATATATATATATATATATATATATATATATATAGTAATAAGAGCACCCAATTGTGACATGGACAGCCTGCAGACATCAGTCATACGGACAACTTCTTGTTTCAAATTATGTGCTTCTATTGTTGTATCACAATAAACAGCAGCACTTTAAACAGCAAATGTCAGGATGCCACCAGGCAACCTACCACTTACTAGTCCCAGTTTCCCTAACTGGTCACCGACCACTAGCTGGCATTGGTAGCAATGCACAGTTGCACATTCAGGTTTTTACAGACGAGACTCCTCCCCTCCTACAGGCTTGGCTTGATGGACAGGCAACATACCCCCTTTTCCTTTAAAAGGCGTTCCCTGTAGGTGTTCTGTAACATCTCTTGATTGCAGACACTTTGTTAGCCTTCTGCTGTTGCTGTGGAAGACAACTCAAAGCATGCAAGTTAAATTATATTTCTCACTTACGCTTTGTAACACATATGTCGAAGACCTGTATGTAACTGAGCCCAAGTGCAGTGTTACACCTGAATATAACTTGAACTGCAGCTTTTACTTGCAGACTGTCAGCCAAATAGCTTATTCCTCCCTTAGAAGCATGTAGCAAGCCAGTCCCTTTGCCACCCACAATATATATATATATATATATATATATATATATATATATATATATATATATATATATATATATATTATACATTTGCTAGACTATGAAGAAGATTCTATTTACTTTGTTCACTCAAAATCAACCTATAGTTTCAGACATATATAAACAGCCTCCTGTTAACAACACACTATCAGTTTATTAAACCAGTTTCTCCAAACCAATGCTCCTGAGACTTCTTGCACTATTTACCTGTATTTGGCCTTTGGCTTTGTACGAATACTCTCTTAACCCTTTTGGCTCCAGATGACTATTCTCCTGCGTCTTAACCCTTGGCTACCCTTTAGAACTTTTTACTGGCTACATATTACACAACTACTTCAGTGGCCATTCAGGCACCCAAGGTACAAAGACTCTTGTATTATATATGTGCTATTTAAAGCTGCAACTATTAACTGTCTGCTACTGAAGTTTATTAGTAAATATGTTCATACCAAAAAAATGTATGTATTCTCTCTTGCTACTGGAATCCACCAGTTATAAGGCAAAAATATCCAAGGCTTACAAGCCCTCTGCACTTACTGTGGAGCGAAATATAACTCCAGCTTCAAGAATCTGAAGTCTGTAGATGACTTTGAGCAGGCTCGTCTAGGTGAGCAAGTATTTTCTCTTCAGACAAATAGTCAGAGATTATTACTTCCCATTATATTAAATTGTGAACTTGAACCTAATTCAGTATCTGCTTTTTGCTGATTCTTAAGCTACTCGGAACCTTTTACATTTGCATCTCTGCAGGATGTTAAGTTTTCTATCACTGCTCCTACCTGCTTTATTACAGTTCTTGGCATTGATCTGTGTCTAAAGGAGATAGATTATTTTGTTTCCTCAAAGGTTTGTTAACTGTATTCTGAATATTTACTATTTTTCTCATTCATGCTCGTGACTGTCCTTCAATTCTAAATCACGTTTGGTGGAAAACTCACAATTCATTAGTAAATATAAATATAAAATAAAAATGTATTTTTGCTTCTATTTATGAAGTCACATTTAATTCTAAAGGATTACCTCCCGTCTATTTTGAATTTTTGGATTTAAAGCGTAGGAAATCTTAATCAGCATAAGAGAGAGGAATGACTGGAAGATGGCTTTAAAGAACTACTTAACCTAAAACAAAGGTTGCCATACATAAATAATTTGTTAGTAATATTCATAGATACACATGTCGGAGTTCCATATCTTCACAGAACTTGAGATATTCAGATTGTATATACATTTACTGCACAACCATGCACTGTTATCAGCTGTTTCAGGCTAAGTAGAGGCTGTCCTTTAATATGATTTCTAAATCCCCCTACAATTACAATTTCATCTCAGATATCTTAAATTCGAATAAACTTTTGAAACTATATATATATATATATATATATATATATATATATATATAGATATACACACATTATTAGCAGTTGTTATAATTATCATTTAGCTATATTATGGCAGCATATGCCACAGCATTTTATAATTGGGAACAAACACAGTAATGAAACAGGACTGTGTATTAGAGGGTTCTTCTAAAAGGCTTGTAATCTATAGGAAAACGGGAGTTTAATGCAAAATTTAAGTACCACATATTGTATGTTAATCCAGTCAGATTTCAATGGGAAACAGTACTTAGTCATTGGGACAAAGTGTATGATACAGTCACACAGCAACCTTGGTTTAGGGCTCAGTAGCTTGAGTATAGAAATACAAAAAAATTAAGTTATGAGTGAAATGTGTATAGGGGTTGTAATTGGGTATAATAGCCTAGTGAGGTTAAGAAAATGGTTCAGGAATTTGGTAAGATGTGGGTTTTCAGGGTCCACTTGAAGGTCTGGAGGCTAAAGGAAAGTCTTGTTGTGTGAACGAGGACATTCCACAGAGTGCAGCCCAAGAACAGTTCTGTAGTTCTTCAGTGCTAAGACTTTAATATATGTTTGCGTTTCAGCAACTTTTGATGGCAGGCAGCCTTAATTTAAATTTCAAGGTCTTTGACCAATTTTAGAAAAGTTTTCTTTCATAAAAAGAAAAGCTGATACGAATGCCCTAATAGTCGCTTTGTGAAACCTTGTGAGCTTCCCATCTGAGTGTTGAAGTGGTATAGGCTAGGGAGTTATGATCTTGAAATTCTGTAATCATTTGTAATTTTAAGAAAAGATGATCATTCAGTCTCCATATGTGACATGGAGAGCAAGGTGGAAAAATCTCCAATACTATAGATATAACTGAATTATCAGATCAGGACACAAGGTAGACCTCAGCTTATCCAAGTGAATGCGTAGTGATAGGGTCCATTAAGATCATGTCTATTCTAGATTAGACCTTGTGTGGGACTGAAAAATGTGTGTAAGTTCTATAAATTGGAATATAGGACACACCAAGAGTCATATAGATAATTTAAAGTCATTAAGTTCTGGAGCTCTTGGCTATGCTGGCAACTGCACTGGCTGTTGAAGTTGGACGTGAGCGATCAAGTTTGAAGTCAAGACCCCACCGACCAACATGCAGAGTTTAACAAAAAAATACATGAAAAATGTGCTTTTGTTGGGTGGGTAAATTGTGTCTAGTGTTGTAGGATGCTGATTGCGGGAATATGGTTGTGAGGGATAAGATTATTATTATCTTTTATTTATATGGCGCCACAAAGGGTCCATAGTGCGTAGGAGAAAATAAAACACGACATATGGGAAAGTACAAAAAACAAAACAAAATACAATTTAAATAGACAATTAGAATGGACAACCTGGTTGAGGACAGGTAGACCTGGCAGAGAGGTATGAGTGAATAAAGAATTCCGGGAGCCAGAGGGAAGAAGGAAGAGAGGTGGGGAGTGAACTTCAGCAGGGTGGTCCTGAACCTATGAGTATGGACGCAACTAGCTAGACCAGAGACGATTATGGAGGGGGTATGAAAGGAATCCGAGTCAGGAACCCAGAGTCAAGGACTGAAGCTGGGGTGCTGGAAGGAACAGGAGTGTGACAGGAGATGGAGGACACAAGGAATAGCGAGCCCTGCTCGCAGGAGCTTACAATTTAGGGGAAGGGGCAGACTAACAGGAAACACCAAGGGTAGTCATGGGAGAGAGACTAGAAAACTGATTGGAGAGTGGAAAGGGGGGACTAGAGCAGAGAGGGGGTTAGAAATCTGAAGGGAGGGCAGAAAAATGGCTGGAGATATGAGGAGGGGAGGAAGATAGAGGGTGAGGTGTAAGAAGATAAGTGAGGAAGGATATGAAAGGGGCTGAGGATAGGTTAGATGGAGGAAGGGTAGGCAATCCTGAACAGGTGGGTTTTTTATGGCTCTTTTAAAGATTTGTAGGCAAGAAGATAGCCTGTTAGATCAAAGGAGTTTGTTCCATAAAAAGGGGGCAGCCCGGGTAAAATCTTGAATGCTGACGTGATACATGTAACCAGATGGGAGGTGGGACGGTCACTGGCTGATCGTAGAGGGTGAAAAGAAGTTTGAATGGAAATGAGGTTGGAGAGATAAGGGTCTGTGGAGTTGGAGAGTGCCTTGTAGGTGTAGGAGAGGAGCTTGAAGAGGACTCTGGGGGAGTGAGCCAGTGGAGTGTTTGACAGAGAGTGGAGGCAAAAGTAGAGTGGCGAGAGAGGAAGATTAGTTTTGTTACAGTATTGAGTGTAAACTGCAGAGGAGCAAGACAAGAGCGGGGGGGGAGGTCAGTAAGGAGGAAGTTGCAGTAGTCAAGGCGGAAAATGAGAGTTTTGATGGAATCAATGGAGAGGAAGGGACGGATATGAGTTATATTTTGGATATAGGGGATGAAGGAGAGGGAGAAGTCAAGGATGACACCTAGGCAGCGAACTTGGGTAATGGAGGAGATTTTGGTATTACCAATAGTGAAATAGTGATGGAGAGGGCATTAGAGAGTTCTCCTGATCGGGGTAGTGGATGTCACATAATAAATTTAATAAATTACGGTGGTTAGAAAGAAGCTCGAGCAGTATCATTTGGTGAATGACTAATGGCTGATACATATGAATATCATGCAGTTTGGATGAGATTAAGGAAACCCCACTTACAGTTAAAGGCGCTATTATGTACAGGAGGATACCAGGAAAATACATCTTGGATCCCAAGAAAAGATGGCATCACAGCTGATACCTATATTTCACCTTCTTCTGAAGTGAAAAGCATTACAAGCCCCTTTAGTGTATGGCAATGATGAGGCTCTATCACCAAGACTGGTAACAGATGTGTGGAGGCCTGTTTCCAGGGAAATACTCGTGTATCTGGTGGCTTGCGATAATAAGTCTGGTACTTAAGTCAATAGGATAATACCATTGTTGGCCCAACGATATCGAGTGCCAGATCTGGGGATTCAGTGGCATGTTTAACTCCAGATACCAGTCTATCCATGACAAAGACCCCAGGGAGTAGAGTCACAGAGGATGTCCCACCCTGAAGGAGCGGGAGATAAAAATGCTGTTGTTGAGGTGTTTATACGTTGGGCTAAAACACTGCTTGTATTGATGTATTCGAGTGGGAAGCCAATCTCAGGATAAATGATGAAAATGAGGCAGAGAGTTCAAGACTGTGGGAAACAGCCAAGTGAGGTTCCATTAGTATAAATCAGAGGACCCACTTAGTTGTCAGGGGACTCGTCTACCTCTAGATCTGTCCAGTCAGATGATCATGGAAGTGGGGAAATTGAGTGGCCTGCTTGTAGATCACCAAACACCGCAAGCTGAAGTCTGGGTAAGTCACAGGCGATATGAGGCTCAAGATGGAGCAGATGTCATTTTGAGCCCAATTCTGGTGGTATAGGGGCAAGGGAAACCCGATGGCAGGTGATTTTCTGTGCTCAGTTTAGGAGCTAATACTGCACATGTCCATCTAGAATGGATGCCAAGCCATGCCCCAAGATTGACTAACTTTTAATGCTACTATTTAGAATATGTTTTCAAAATGAAGTTGGGTTATCTAAATGACATATAATTTTTTCCTAGTCACTATCAGAACATGCTTTATGCCTGGCAACTCTTTTAAAACTCTATGTGTGTTAAATTGACACTTTCAAGGTCCTAACAATTATTTAGACTAGTGACAATTCAAAATGTGAACACTGTACAAAGAGTTTTAGGCTTCTGAAATTATTACCAGCAATTTAGCAGAAATGTTTCCTCATTTAAAGATTATGCAAACTTTAACCAAAAGTTTTTGATTTATTGTGTCCATTCAGGTGCATATTTAGCTCTCATGCAGCAGATTACCTTGATATGTCTCAATATTTTCTCAATATGTCTCAATATTTTTTACATACAAACGCTACAATCCCAAGGTCTTCAAGACAGTGTCCTATGCTGGTTCTCATCCTACCTATCTAATCACTCTTTCAGTGTTAATTTCTCTGGATCCACCTCACTCCGCTTCCTTTATTACTTGGAGTACCACAAGGCTCAGTCCAAGATCATCTGATCTCTCTATCTACACCACTTCTCTTGGAAAACTAATAAGCTCCTTTGGATTTCAGTATTATCTCTAAGCAGATGATACACAAATTTATCTATCCTCTCCTGATCTCTCACCATCTGTGCTTTCTCGCATTACTGACTGTCTTTCTGCCAATTCATCTTGGATGTCCTCTCTCCAACTCAAACTCAATCTTTCAAAAACAGAATTAATAATATTCCCACCCAACAAAAGAAGCTTCCAGCCTGACATTTCTATTTCTGTTGACAACATGACCATAAATCCCACCCTGCAAGCTCGCTGCCTAAGTGTAATCCTTGACTCGCAATTATCCGTTGTTCCCCACATCAACTCTATATTTACATCATGCTGCATACATCTAAAAAACTTTTCCAGTACACGTACATATCTCACACAAGACACTGCAAAAACTTTAATTCATGTACTCATCATCTGCCAAAATCAGACTCGAGCCCCTACAATTGATATTGCATGCGGCGGCTAGATTGATTTTCCTGGCAAATCGTTTTATGTCTGCCGAGTCAGTCAGTCTCTGCGGTGGTTGCCTGTTTTTCAACTAATCCAATATAAAATTCTTCTACTAACATACAAGGCCGTCAACAAAATTGCACCAACATACATCTCCTCACTTGTCTCAAAATATCTCCCAGCTCAACACCGTTCTGCACAAGATCTGCGTCTTTCTTCCACTCTCATCACATCCTCCCATTCTCAGTTACAGGACTTTTTCCAGGCTGCACCCACTTTGTGGAATTCCCTCCCTCACACAATAAGACTTTCTTCTAGTCTTCAAACCTTCAAGTGTTCTCTGAAAACCCACCTCTTTAGACAAGCGTATACTATTCCCCAACCACCCCCTTAATCTGCCTAGGTTACCCTATTACACCCTCTACACAGCTAACACAAGACAACAACCCTCTGACCAACATTGCTGTGTGACTGATCATACAGCCCTCTCAATACTTTTTACCTTTGCATTCTAGCTGGACAAATATGCAATATGATGTAGCACGTGCCCTTGTGTATCAAACCATTGTCCAATAGATTTTAAGCTTGCAAGTAGGGCTCTCTTACCTCTCTGTATGTATTACCCAGTATTGTTTTATTACTGTTTATTCCCAATTGTAAAGAACTATGGAATCTGCTGGCGCTATATAAATAAGTGTTGATGATGATGATTTTTTATATCTTAGTGCATAAACATTGTTATGTTTTGATTGAGCCTATCTATAGAATGTGTGTGCGCACCATATACAACTATGTAGTGCGCTAAGTCCAGGCAAATGTGCCTACTTAAGCCAATGCCTAGAACACCATCATTCCCGAGGACACGTTCTGTCAATGACCTACTGAACTATCCTCCTCTACTGTAATTTTTCAAAACTCTTTCCTATATAACTGGAGAGGGAACTTTATTTGTCAATGGATAAATGTGATCTCCAACTTTTGAGATCCGCGCACATTAGGAACACTCTATCCTCTCTCCTATTCACTTTCCCATTCACTCTCCCAGCATTTTCCTTTCAAAATGTCTTCCTACATGTAGACATGTAGGGCCTGAGTCATTGAGGAAAGTAAGGCAAAAACAGGAGTAAATGTTCTCCGTACAAACCATGTTACAATGCAAGGGGTGCAAATTATTTTATTATTTTGCACGTAAGTTAAATACTGGCTGCTTTTTCATCTAGCACACAAATACTTGACAGCTTTATTTTTAAACTGAAATTTAAAGATGATCTAGGACATGTCCTATTCCAACTAGAAATCTGGCCCCACATTTTAAATTTACCTTCCCCTCCAATGTAACATGGTTATGCCCAGGGGCAAAGTTACTCCTTTTTTATGCTTTGCTTTCCTTAATGACTCAGGCCCTATATGTATAAGTTAGGGAGGAAAACAGGAAGTAATTTGTAGCGAAAATAATTATTTTCACTGTTTAAAAAGTATCTTTCATTGATTATTAATAGCTTAGTAACTCTTCCGATATATTTTAGAGTACTAACTTTTAACTAACAAACTGAGCTATGAAGAAGAATGGTGTCCTCCATTTTTTTTGTTGTGGTTGTTGTTTCTTTATATTTTGCACACAACCACAAGTCAATATCTGGGGGTATATTTACTAAACTGTGGGCTTGAAAAAGTGGAGATGTTACCTATAGCAACCAATCAGATTATAGCTTTTGTAAAGTTGATTTAGGACATGCCCTACCCCAACTATAAATCTGTCCCCATATTTTAAATTTACCTCTCCCATCAAAGCAACATGGTTTTGCCCAGGTGCAAAGTTACTAATTTTTGATGCTTTGAACTGAGCTCTGCTTTAAAAAAGCCAGAATAAGAATATCTGATTTGGGAATAAGAATCTTGCTCTGAAATGCTAATTAAATGTGACTATATATTTTTCCACAGCTTGTTCAGACAGTTTTATGACACCCATTGTGGACCTGCAATTACCCTGCAATGAAGATTTACTATATGACAATGGAACAATTACTTGCTCCATTCTGGGTAGCAATTTAGATGCCAGTCAAATATTTTTAAAACTTGATGGTAAAACCGCTGAGATAGACACAACCGGAAATGAGAACAATAGAACGGTTACATACAAGGTTGCCACCAAAGTATGGGGCTCGACAGATAAAGTGTCTTGTGGCGTGAAGCAGCCCTGCTACAAGCAAGATCTTGTGAAAGAAATTCATGTTGGTAAGTGAAGTGGGCAACAAACCTTTAGGAACACTGGTGTGTTTATATGAGTAAAGGGTGAACCATTTAATTTACAAAGTCAAGCATGAATAAATATAAATGCTAAATATTTTGTTTCTCACCTCTTCACCAGTCTATAATTGCACAATCTAAATAGGATTAAACAAATGCATATTCTTGCCATATTGTTCTGTAGACAGATGTAGATGCTGTGCCCCGTCACCTTAATGCAATGCTAACCAATGATGTATACCTTGTCACTGGTGAGGTGTGTCATTTCCAGTACATAGGTACTATAGCTAGATATTGGAAGGACAGCATAAGAAAACATTTTCAATGACACTGATTCATTTTGAGAGTCATTAGACATCTGTATCTATTTTTATATTTTAGAAAAATTGAGACCTTCTAGAAGAGGATATGAAAATATATTTAGAAAATAAATTTGATATTAGGAAGCTATGATTCCCCATGGATTTGAATATTTCTGATATAATTCAAGTGTCCTTTTTTACACAACTGTTACATTTTAAATTTATTTTAAATTAATTATTATAATTATTAACTAATATAGGTCACAGTGAAATTAGGAAAAAAGAGCAGCTCTAATATCTGAACTCAAATTAATATAAAATAAATAATTAAAGTAAAATAAAGAGCTGAAGTGGAAGCATCATCTATCAACTCACAGAGATTAATACAAAAAATACTATTTTATTATATTTATAAATAAACATGTAAATCACTATTTTCCATAAAAGATCCAATTTCATATTGAATAGATCTGGCTATTAATAAGCAGAAAAATACAGATAAAGTGATTAGTCTGATTAAGGTCACTACACAATTATCGGCACAATGTCAAAGGGTGGAGCATCTGGAAAAACATTTTCACTGCCCAATAATATTCATAAATACGCATAGAAAAATATGGGATTAATGATCTGTTGATGAACTGTTGTTAATAAAATAATAAAAAAATAATTTGTCCTGAGAATAAATGAAAGTCTTTGTGAAAATAAAAAGGAGAAAGTGCATCACTTAATACAACAAAAAAACACTGAACTCTTTTAAACAAGATATTAGATTTAGTTATTTTATTTTTAAAAAAAACTGCTCACTAGTAAACTCCTTTCATAAAACTACACTCTTGACAAGTTTTGTACATCTATAGCCATATCTAGTACTAACTTTATTATATTCCCTAATCAGGAGGCTTGGCGAGTACATTTTTATTGTGGTGTAATTTTGTATTGTAAAAATTGTGCTATATCAAATGGGATTCTTTACTGTTCTAGTCCTAGTCAGCACAGAGTATTTCAGTGTGCTTAGATGACTGCCCTGTGTATGTGAAGGTGCATACCTATTATCTGCTCTCGGGATATGCTACCACAAATTAGAAGTGCGCCTTGGCCTGTGATGAAGTGTAAAAATCTCCTGAGGCACACAGCGAAAAGTCTAAATGTCCCAACAAATGTACATCCATTTCCTAAAATAAATTTTAAACAAAAATAATTCTCAATTATAGCTTAAATTAACCATTGACTTTTATTACATGTGACACTTTTGTGCGTTTGGATCTTTTTTTATTTTTACTTTGCCAACACAAAATGTGTCTTATGAAAACCATAGCGCTACATCCAATCTCTGCCATCTGGCAGCTGGTATAAAACACAAGTCCTGCTGCGAGTGGAAATGGCTGTGTGCCTCTCCGCACAGCAAGGAATGCTGATAAAAATACATCTTTTCAACCCTTTTATCTCATTTAAATAATATAATTCCTCAAAAAAACAACTTGTTCTGCACTGCTCTTATAACTAGGCACACCAATGCACCTATCCATATTGTGCGAGGGACGCCATCAATTTGCCCCACTCCTTCCCTCAGCTCCTCTGTAAACCCTCTCATCCTGCACCACAGACCCATGGGCTTTGCTGGAAATCTAAGTGCACTTGTGCAAATTGAGATGCAAATCACCACCATGTGTGCTCCTCAGTTACACTGCACGTCACAAATGAGGCCCAGTCATCAGTCTGGTACAAATCCCAATAAAGCATTGACATGTATAGTTTTAGTCTAGCCTTTGCTGTCATTATAAGATGGTCAGGGGAACTATAGCTGTCAAATGACTGCCCTTTCAGTTATTATATTTTTTTGTATTGTACAGTCGATAAAAAGTAAGGCTACTTTGCAAGCAAAAAATAACAGCTGTTTTATTGCTCTCCAATTCACACTGTATTTTTTATGTTTCTAGATAACAAGGACATAAAGGCAATCTCTCCCAGTGTGCAGATTCTGGCATCATGTGATAGCAATATTGCAGCAAGTTCTGTGGCGTTGCTTTGCATAATCTCCGACTTCTGGCCCCAAGATGCTTCTGTTACCTGGTTAAAGAATGAAAAGGCCTTTGATAACAATGCCACTCTGCTCATCCCAATGAAGGACAGAACTGGAAAGTACTCTGGAAAGAGTATTCTAAATATAACCAGAGAAAGTTGGAACAACGAGGACATCTATACATGTCAAGTGACCCACCACAAAAAGACCTTCAACCACAATATTAGTAAAAGTAGAGGTAAGGATAATGCTTACTACATGTTTTCTCCATTCATAGTGATTGAAATTATGACTGCTACATTTTTCTTCATACCACATGCAAATCTGTCAATAAAATGTAAGCCCAAAACTCACTTTAACAATAAAAAAAACAGAACTCTTGTATGGAAATTTTGAGAGTGCATCTTCAATAACAACTAATCAGATATAAACTCTACAGTTTAACATAATCAGACTAAAAAAAACGAATATATAATTGTTTGCTACAGGGTACAACACACATGTGTTTTACTTGCACCCTTTTAAGTAAAAACATTATTACAAGTCAACTTTTGTACATTGAATTAAAAGGAAAGCAATATTAAATAAATAGGGTGTAATATACTTAACACACGATAGGCATGGCTGAAAATGTTGATACTTCCTTCAAATCATGTGAAAAAGAAAGTACACCCTCTTTCAAATCTGTGTCTTTACTTATAAGAACATAATTAACAATCATCTTGCCATCACTAAGTCCTAAAATGTGATCAATCTGAAATCTAATCTCATTGGACTAATAACACATAACAGTTTTTACTTTGTGATTATTCAACAAAAATAAGACAATATGAAGAACCAATATGTGAAAACTGTAAATACACCCATGTTTTAGTAGCTTGTAGAACCATATGTAGCATCAATAACTTGAAGTAATAGTTTTCTGTGTGAGTTTTAGTCTCTTATATCATATTTGAAGAATACTTGCCCATTTCTCCATACATCACTTATAGCAACTGATTGATTTTTGAGGATATTCATTTATGCCCAGCTCTCTTATGGTATCTTTAAAGCATCTCAATAGGGTTGAAGTCTGAACTTTGACTTGGCCATTCCAAAATCTTCATTTCTTTTTTCAGCTCTTCAGCTGTAAATTTGCTGGTATGCTTTCCCAATTTCAGGCAATCCTTCAGTTGTCAGGTGGATACACTCACATTTTTTTCTCTAGAACACTTTGGTATAAAGAGGAGTTCATAGTAGTTTCATTGATTGTGAGGTATCCAGGACCTGTGGCTACAAAACAACTCCAACTCATCACCACTTCCCCACATTGTAAGCTTGCGAGCAGGGCCTTCTTACCTCTATGTATGTATATATTACCCAGTATTGTTTTATTACTGTTTGTTCCCAATTGTAAAGCGCTACGGAAACTGCTGACGCTATATAAATAAATGTTGATGATGATGATGAAATGGCTTCTTCATGTTGGCTTGGTTTTCCTGACTAAATAATGACAAATTAAAATCCATTATCTGTTTGTTGCCACATGAGATTAAATGTATCAAATCAGCAAATACCAGGACTGGAGGGGCTCCCAGAACTTGTGCTTCTTATGTTGGGTTTGACTATCTAGGAGCTGATAAGAACTATGAATATGGAACGCTATGTTAACTTGGTGATGACTAGAGGATTTGCTAATTATTACCTGATATGTAAAAACACATATTTGAAAGAGGATATGTTTTCTTTTTTTTATGCTAATCAGATGTATTTAATTAATTGTCTTGTACATTGTCTACCTGCAACTATTACTAAATGCATTGCTTTTTCTTCTAGCCTCCTTCTCCACTTTTTATCCATGTTTTTATATCCTCAGTTGTTTACTTCTGTTTCCATGGGATACAGCTCAGACGGAGAATGTAAAAATACTTACTTTGCTTTACTAACAATAATCTGGGTATTGTGTCTTAACTTAAAATACATGTATATATATATATATATATATATATATATATATATATATATCATATATATGAAACTTGCAATGGCCCCATTGTATTTACATTTTTTATGCAGCTGATACAACAAGCAATTTTTCTGTCATTTGTTTTCTAAAGGTGGCTAAAGATAGGTTTATATCAAATATGTCCACGTCTGGAAATATCCTGAAATTATCACATATATATTTGTAAATGTTATTAGTAGTGGTCCTTTAAGTTTTGAGCAAGATATACCTCCCTGAGAGAAACATTGGTTGATAAGAGCTCTATAATACCTTACATTTTTATTGACTAGCCTGGTCTTTATTAGACCGCAGCAGTCTGGGGTGAATGTGAAAGCTGAAATAGAAAGGGGTCTCTTTATAAATAATTACCTATAACATCTGTATTTCAACGGTTTTTAGAACATTTTTGTAAACTGGTGCCAGGTCATCAACTGTGAAAAATATAAATATTCCAATCCCTAGTGAAATATATTTCACTGAATTTAAATAACTGAAAATATATTAACACAACCTCTACGGTACAGGTTGCATTAAAAACTACATGTATGCGAGCTGCTGATAGCAAAGAAAATGTATGTGCAAGGAATGGTGACTATGTAAGCGCATTGTATGTACAATACCCATTAAGAACATTCTGATTTATATATTTAATGAAAAAAAAATGTAAACATTTTTTTTTAACATTTTCATTAATGATTATATTGATTTCATTTGCTAATTTCATATATATATATATATATATATATATATATATATATATATGTGTATTTTGCATGCGCACTTGCACTTAAATTCCGTGCTAATTTTAAACATTCAACTTATGTGCAGATTGTGTTTGAAGGTGAAAAAGACCTTAAACATTTCTGCACATTTTCATTTACAAAAACTTCTATTTATTTGCTGCAAAAAAACAGTAAATGTGGGCACCCTTACAGCTGATTCATTCTTTTTTAAGGCATCAAAAATGTTAGAGGCAACCATAGGTAGATCTCTGATTCACCCACTTCTGCAGTAGATGATGTAGAAATAGCCTGAGCTTCCATGCTTGCCTGGGACAATCTGGCAGTAGATTACCCTGGGAAGGAAGCAGTGTTTCTACTGGACTACCACCGGTTTCTACTGTGACTGCCGCAGTGGTATCCTTCTGTAGTCTACTGATTTTATAGTACTAGAAACAGAAAATAAAGTGACTAAAACTGCAGAAGCAGCCCCAATTAGGTTAGCACTGCTATAACTATTGAACACCACAGCATGGGCAGGATCTACTGTCTCTGATATATCTACTTCTGTCACATACGGTGCTTACAGCTTGAAGTGAATTGGTTCACCTTCACTAACAAGAGCAATGAGTAAGTCTCCACACTGTACCATACCTGTAAGGAGGTCATGTCCCTCCCTGTTAAACCATCATACTCAAAACTACCTGGAAGGTCTAAAACCCCCACATTGCTCATCAGCACCTAAGCACTTCTATAAGACCGAGTGCTGACAACTCTGCAGCTGCTGGCGTCAGCAAAAGATGCTGGTGCTCCAGTTGTGTGAGTGCGACCCTGTAGTTGCTGCAAAAGGGGGCTGAGGGGGGCGTTTTGCCAAAGGCCAATGTGACTCCTATTCAACCTCCATACTGATTCCTATATAAATATGCTCATATTAACTTCTATTTACAGAAAAACTGAGAAAAGGAAACTAACAAATACAATAATTACTAAGCTTAAAATTTACACAAAAACCAAAACACTTTTCTATATACAAATACAATTGGAATTCTAACTAAAAGACACACTAAAAACTAATCACTTTCAAACACCCTTCTCGCCTGTGTTCAGCTGCTACAGAGATCGTAATATAACTAGCAGGAAGTAGGAGGAGATAGTTAGCGTTGGGATCTGGTGAATCAGGACAGATCATTTGCCCATTTGTTGGTCGAAATAGAAAACTGTTACTCTCACATCAATTGAGAGTAAAAATTGTAGACAGGATAAATTGAGTACAACTAAAACTAAAAGTTGAAAGTAATTAGCTATTACCCTTCTTGTTTGGGTTAACTTGTATAAACTATTGAATCTTTTAGGACAACCCCCCATTTATGCCAACTTTTCTTTAGGGTCCATTACTTTAAATGTACCTAGAAAAGAGTCAGAGAGCTGGGCTTTCACCAAAATTCATTATAAGGGTCTCATATGCTCCCAAAAAGAAAAAAATACTTATTCATGGGATAACAGATGAGTTGCAACAGCTGTAGCCACGTTTATTCAGCATTAAAACTTTTGCAAAAATAACTAAAGAAATCAAATAACTAATGCGGCGGTTCCCAAAGTGTGCGCCGCGGCTCCCAGGGGTGCGGCAGCACTGTCACAAGGGTGCCGCGGGCAAGCCAGGGAGAAAACAACATAACAAAAACTTACAAATCCGCCGGGCGGCGGGACCCAGCATCCTCCTCTTTCATGCAGCGTGAGCGAGGAGGCTGCTGGGTCCCGGCGCCGCGTGGATTTGTACATTGCCAAGCTGCATGAGAGAGGAGGATGCTGGGTCCCGGCGGATTTGTAAGTTTTTGTTTTGTTGTTTTTTCCCTGGCTAGCGCGCGGCACCCCTGTGGCAGAGGGCAGAGGAGGGGGACAGCGTGGCAAAGGAGGACGACAGCATGACAGAGGGCAGAGGAGGGGGACAGCGTGACAGAGGGCAGAGGAGGGGCCAGTGTGAGAGAGGTCAGAGGGGGCAGCGTGAGAGAGGGCAGAGGGGGCAGCGTGAGAGGGGGCAGAGTGTCTGGATGCAGAGGGGCATTTTTGCATACAACTAAATAAGTATTTCTGTCCTGACCTAAATACTTATTAAAAATTTTTGACCCAACTACTTCTAAAACAGGACTGCTCAGTAATTATTTTGGAGGGGTGCCTTGAAAAAATATTGGAGACTCTAAGGGTGCTGCGAACAGCAAAAGTTTGGGAACCCCTGAGCTAATGTCAGCCTGTCTGTCTAGCACGGTAAAAAGGCCAAATTCACTACAGTACAGTGCAGCTTCTACCCACTTAACGAGTTACAATAACACTGACAGGACAGCATTGCATCCCCAGATCTGAAAGCAAAGTGAACCTTCTCTTACAGAGTGGAATCTTTAGCAAACCAGATATTTTGTACTCCTACAATGAGCCAAGACAAAAGAAAAGATATCCTGTCACCTTACTCCCAACATTCCAGAATACAAACTGGGGACAAAGTGGTCACACTCTCGACCTGCCCCCTCATACCACTGAAAACAATGGTATGAATGGTATGCCCATTCATACCATTGTTTTCACTTTTATACAATAATAATTCCTGGTTGCCTGAAAAGAATGTTGACTAAAACCTAGGCAGCGGGGAGGATTAGGGCAGCTTGCATGGGGAGGTGGAGATAATCACACAAAACAGAGTCTGGTGGTATTACTGATGCGGAAGAGAATAGTCAACTGTTTAAATGTGAGCACCAGATTCCCTATCACAGTGTGTGAGGTAAGTGAAGAGCCCAGTTTGATCAGCACCTGTAAGAGTTGGAAGGGATGGTTGTGCTTAGTAGGGCAGGAGACTTTATGGAGAAATGGGTCTTAAAGGGAATGGTTTCATAGGGATACATTGGCTCTAGAAAGTTTTCACATCAGTTGGTATTTTTCGCATTTGGTAATTCTTACCTCTAATTAACACAAGATAATCTGTAACAAATTAAAAAAAATAAACAAGAACTCTAACGATGTTTCTTAATTAGATACAAATTAAAAACAGAAAATAGGTGATTACATAAACATTCACCCCTTTAGCTAACATACAATTAATTACATATTTAATTATAATTGCCTTTTAAGTTGCTTGAAATCATTTTAAATACATTGCAAACTAAAATGCATGTTTTTCAAATATAATTAAAAAAGCTAGGTTCAATTTGCATTAGGGATCCCATTTTTTGGGGGGTGTTTAAAAAAGGTATAAATTACTACCACAAAAAAAATTAGCCGGGTACTCTGTTTCATAGTGGATAAAAAAAACCTTCATTATTATATATGTCATTGATGCGTTTCCACCACAACTTGAGCTTTTATGTGTACTTAACAGGGATTACTCACAAGTGGTCAGACCATTATCACATATTCATTGTAAATTTGGCACCTGGTTTTGCGCTTTTATTTATGTTTTAGAGACCATTGTAGGTCTTCACATGCATTTAAATGCGAAAAATGCAAGGAAATTGGAGAAGCTGTGTTCAGAATAAACACTATATCAACTGAGAATAGCGCAAGTAAAAGGGCCAATGAGTATGGTAACTCTAGAAACAATGGTTCCTAATGTCAGACCCATTTACATGCATTTTATAAACTTTAAAATCTCATGTAAAACATATTTAAAAAATGTCAATGGATATGAAGCAGATACAAGGTAGAAGAGCATAAATATTTGTCTTTTAAAAGAAATGGATATTATCAGAATGCTTAACATAAAAATGTCTGTTTATTGTAAGTTTTTCATAAATGGTGTTCTTAAGTTTACATTGTCCATATCCAGGGGCGGGCTGGACCGGGGGGCAGGGGGGCCGCTCAGTCTAACGGCTGTTCGGGCCGGCCGCCTCCCCTTCCTTCCCCTTCCTTCCCCTTCCCCCCGTGGATGCATTAACAGCTTAATATTACCGGCGGCCGCATCGCGTGTCACGCGATGCAGCCGCATCAACACACAGGCGGCCGCATGATTCATTTAAGACATAAATGAAGCTAAACCAAATAGTATGTTATAGGTAACAAATAAAAGTCTAGATTAATGAACGGGATGGTTCTAGAGTGATGGCAGTTGGACTTTGTTCACCTTTGTACTGTGAGGGTTTTCAGATTTTTCTGTAAAAACCTAGAAGAACATCTAACTTGTAGAGACTCCTACAAAATCTTGAAATGAGACATGCGCCTTGAAACGAAAAACTATTTGTGCGCGTTGTGAATGACCTCCAGTTGTCCTCTGAAGGTTATAAAATTATAGACAGGGGTGTTCATTGTAAAAAAAAATCACGAAAATAAGGCCACTCGTATCGAAACTGGTACTTAATTTGACACATTGTATAACTGAAGTGGAAAAATGCACAACTGAATGTTAAACTTCCGCTCGGGTAGGAGGCACATGTAACCTGCCTGAAGCCAATAAGAGTTATTTATTAACATGCAACAGTGCTTATCCCATAGCATAAATCCAAAGTGTGCCTATTTTGGTACAAGTGCACCTGCATTTAATCAATCTGCATGGATTTTGCATATGAAAACTGTGGCAGCTAAGGGTGAGCAGAACTTTACATCTTCTGATGCGAGAAGCCTGAGGAATTTTGGTGCTCAATACTGAGTGCAGGCCAGACACATCAAAGTGCCTAGTTAAGTACGCACATATAGGATGACGATAATTTCTGAGGGTTGACTTAAACAGGATTCTGAGTAAGATGCATGTAGAGTGGTGTTCCCTGTTTAGCAGGGTGCAGCAGAGCAGAAAGCATCCTCGCAGTTGGTGGAAACCAAGACTGAACCTAAACATTTAATGGAACAACTTTTGCACCTTCTGGGTACTTTACTGTATATGGGAAAGTGCGTTTCTAGGTGTAAACCATGTATGAAAAGACTTTCAAACAAAAAGTACATGTGTAATTAAGTCATGATGTCACCTCACACTCATGAGACTAAGCCCAGCAGTATTTTAATATATACAATGGGAAAGTTTCAAATAATAAAGGGGATGGTCATAAAGTAATAGTGGGCTGGACTGATGTGATAGTTTTATTTTTTACCTCCATGAGCCTTTCCAGGACCTACAAAACAGCGAATGGTTACTTTTTCATTTTTTCAATCCCCCTAGTGCCTGATGGGGACATATTGAAACCATCCTTCAAGGATCTTTTTCTTTATAAGAATGCAACGGTTTCCTGTAGGACTAATGTTGACAGCGCTAACATACAAGTGATAAGGAATGGGGTGGCAATCCAAAAGAACAGCAAACAGGTACAAATCAAACTTCACAACATAACCTGGACTCAGATGACAGCGGAAGTAACCCTGGAAGAGTGGAACACCACTTCCAACCTCTCCTGCACAGTACAACCACCACAGGGAGCCCTTCAAAAACAACTGAGCATTAAAAGGACACACGGTAAGTGACCATACTACATATCAGTTTGTACACTGATGTTTAGAAGTAGATGCATATATATTCTATATAGGCATCTACTTTTAATTATTGCTTTTCATGTCTACTTGTTATGTACTGTAAAATAAAGCATGACCAGCAGTACACACAATTTATTAGTTGCTTTGTTTCAGTGTAGTAGCAATAAATGCTGATTGTAATGTCTTGTGTGCTTCTGTTAGTATTCTTAAAGCATAAAGAAGATTATATATATTCTGAATTGTATAAATACATAATAGAATGTTCATGTGATTTTTAATTTACCTCTGAGAAAAAATTACAGTGATGCTTGAGAATATTTTACTACAAATTTAAACTGAAAAAAAGCTTTTCACATTCAATAACAATATTTATATAAAAATGTTTTTCAGAACCAGGTGAGATAAAGGCTCCAGCTGTATATTTGCTGCCTCCTGCCCATGAGAGTGTGATTCTGGAGGACGCCCTGACTTTGGTCTGCTTAGTGAAGGACTATTACCCAGAAGATCTCTTTGTGACATGGAGCATCAATGACTCATTGAGCCAGCAGGATGTTACAGACTCCAGTTCCGTCAACTGCAACAGCAATACAAAGCGCTGCTCAATCACCAGTCAGCTGTCCATACTGAAGAGCGAGTGGCTAAAAGGCACACGTTACTCATGCCTTGTAGCCCATATCTCTTCTGATGAATTTACCAGGAGGAACATTAGTGTTGTACTCAACAAATCAGGTAAATGCAAATGTATAACATATTCCATGTGCAGTAACTAGATAACCAATAGCCACACTTAGCTCAAAAAAAACTTATTTTGTTTTTCATAAGATTCACTTGTGGTTCCTGAATATGAAATAGTGAAACCATCCTTCAAGGATCTCTTTCTTTATAAAAATGCGACGGTTTCCTGTAGGACTAATGTTGATAGCGTTAAAATACAATTGACAATGAATGGGATCCGAAATCAAAAGAAAAGCAAACAGGTACAAATCAAACTTAACAACATGACTTGGACCCAGATCACAACGGAAGTAACCCTGGAAAAGTGGAACACCACTTCCAACCTCTCCTGCACAGTACAACCTCCACAGGGAGCACTATCAAAGAAGCTGAGCATTAAAAGGACACACGGTAAGTGACCAAACTAAATATCAGCTTGTATATGAATAGCCTATATATGCATCTACTTTTATTCATTTCTTTTCATGTCTACACATTATCTATTGTAAAACATAGCATGACCAGCAGTACACACACATTATTACTTGCTTTGTATCAGTGCAGTAGCAATAAACACTGATTGCAATGTCCTGTGTGCTTCAGTCAGTGTTTTTTAAAGCATAAAAAATAATATATATATTCTGAATTAAGTGAATACATAATAGAATATAAAGGGTGTTCATGCAATTTTTGAGAATAAAAATTACAACAATGATGCTTGAGAATATTTTAGTTGGAGATTAATCTAAAAAAAGCTTTTCACATTTAATAACAATATTTATATAAAAATGTTTTTCAGAACCAGGTGAGATAAAGGCTCCAGCTGTATATTTGCTGCCTCCTGCCCAAGAGAGTGTGATTCTGAAGGACGCCCTGACTTTGGTCTGCTTGGTGAAGGACTATTACCCAGAAGATCTCTTTGTGACATGGAGCATCAATGACTCTTTGAGCGAGCAGGATGTTACAGACTCCAGTTCCGTCAACTGCAACAGCAATACAAAGCGCTGCTCAATCACCAGTCAGCTGTCCATACTGAAGAGCGAGTGGCTAAAAGGCACACGTTACTCATGCCTTGTAGCCCATATCTCTTCTGATGAATTTACCAGGAGGAACATTAGTGTTGTACTCAACAAATCAGGTAAATGCAGATGTATTACATATTCCATGTGCAGTAACTAGATAACCAATAGCCACACTTAGCTAAAAAATATCCTATTTTGTTTTTCAGAAGATTCACTTGTGGATCCTGAATACGTTATAGTGAAACCATCCTTCAAAGAACTCTTTCTTTCCAAAACTGCCACAGTCAAATGTAGAACCAATGTTGTCAGCAATGGCATAAATTGGTTAGTGAATGGAACGGGAATGCATACATCCTGGCAAAGACATAATGAACAAATTTTGCATAAAAATGTGACATGGGTCCAAAGCACAATACAGATCCCCTTGGAAGAGTGGAAAAACATCTCAGCTCTGTCCTGCAAACTGAATAATTCCCAGGAACTTCAACTCAAGACTGAGTTGATATACTAATATATACAGGAAGGGCAGAGGTGCCCAGGGTGTCTTATGTGAGCCCTTCCTTTCTTCTGATACCCCCTTCCCAAATGAGTTGCCCTTCCCTCCCACCTCATACCTTCTGTGGAACAGGGAGGGCCAGCATAGGTATGCGGTGATGGGCTGTAACATCATAGCCCAGCACCACACCCCCTTAGAACAACAGTCAAAACCTGTAAAGCAGCATCCATCAGCTTAACAGGTAAGAAGCTGTCTGCTGTCAGCCTCTGGGCCCAGTGCTGTAGTACAAGATGTTCCAGACCCCAAAGTTGCCCTTTGTGACTTTGAGAAACAACACTGCTCATTTGTCAGTCAGGTGCCCATCTTAAAAGAACAATGGCTTGGAGGAATGAGCTATGAGTGTCTAGTGGCTCATATTTCCTTCAAGAGTCTACTTTAGTAAGAACACTAAATGCGTGTCAACCTGAGTACATATACAATCATTCGTTGTACAACCCTAACTTATTACCCTGTAGATGTACTTATTGTGCTTGTTTATAGAATATTCTAGTTGATTACCATGTGTTTCATACATTCTAGCAATATTTCAGATCAAAGTATTTTCTCATTTTATAAGGTTAATGAGGGGGTATATAGTTTAAAAGGTTACAATATCAGTTGCACAATGTTATATAAACATTTGTTTCCACAGATCCAAATGTGATAAAACAGCCAAAAGTGTATGTACTACCACCTGCTACTGAAAGCGAGACAGGAGAGGAGCAGCTGACATTGATTTGTTTAGTGAAAGGATTTTTCCCAGAAGATATTTTTGTGACCTGGAAGTCCAATGACACCATAATCAAGGAAGATGTTCCAGACCCCAAAGACGTCCTTTGTGACCTTGAGAATCAACACTGCTCATTTTTCAGTCAGGTGTCCATCTTAAAAAAACAATGGCTTGGAGGAATGGGCTATGAGTGCCTAGTGGCTCATATTTCCTCCAAAGACTACTTCAGTAAAAACATCAGCAAACACAATGGTAAAACCACTATTATCAGCTCATTTTTGTTATATAAAACTGTGTAACAATGTATGTAAAATTACTGTGTTTCGTCCTGTACACATTAAATTTTGAACCAAATCTGTGTGAGAAAATATATTTAATGTGGTTTTTTTTGCGGTTACAGAAGTCAAAAACTAAAATTTAATAGTCATATTAAGTAAAATCCGTATCGTGTATTTTGCCATCTCAACTTAATACAACAACATTTTGCTGTCAATATAAATACATCTCTTCATGCAAAATTGTTTATGCAAGCTAAAGGTGTGACATTCATGTTAGTCAACTTGATGACCAAATAATAATTAGGGTACAACAGGTACGTAGCTGCTAAATTATGATTAATACATCAAAAAAAGTAAATAAGCTGTAATAGTTTAATATTAAATGAAATCGGAAAATTAGTTATAAAAGGTCATACAGTTATGCGAAATTTGCAAACAAATTAAACATTTATTTCAAAATCAGGTATGTCAAAATACATAGCTTAGATGACAAGAAGCTCAGTGAAATTTCCAAAGGACTAAACTTAGAAAACTGTCTTCCTATAAGAAGTCAGTCGAGATTAATAAATTGATTTGTTCAGATGATTTGTGGAATTTTCTATTCACCACATGATCATACCACCATGTTAATAGGCTCACTCCATAAATTATTGGGGCAATCTTTTCCTACTGTCTATTGAGAATAACTGTTATTAAGACAACATGGTATAATGATGAATTATGTTATAGTTACAGTTGGAACCCCGCCTACTCGCACCACTATTGTCTACCAAGATGTTGGAGGAGATGACCTCAGTGAGTCAGAAGAGGTGAACAATGTGTGGACCACAGCATCTACCTTCATTGCTCTCTTCTTGCTAACATTGATCTACAGTAGTTTTGTAACTTTCATTAAGGTACGTAAATATTTATTTGCCTAGTGGGTTGTCTCATTATGTTGCAAAATGTTAAAGAAAACAAGGTGAAACAATATATATTGCATATTGTATTGTCCCATATTAAATTGTACTATTTAATTTCTTTATTTTGATTCATTTAATTTGTATATTGTCTCTTTAACTATTGGTCATTTAGCAGGATGAATTGTGAAACCAGCCATACTGGTTAGAAAGAAAAAACACAATGGGATTGAGAGAAGAAGAATACATAAATATCTGATTCTAAAGCTTGTATTACACAGACATGGTTGTATAATTATTTCATTCAGTGCTCTAAATTGTCTTCATTAGCAATATTCAGACTAATACCACCCTAGAAGAAACTCATCTCCATTAATAAATGTGAGATTGTTATATGTAATGTTATGATATAATAACAATGTCAATAACATATAATTCATTAGAACACAGCATGTTAGTTGTCCCATAAAAAAGTTTCGCCAGTGTTGTCACAACCACCTACCACAGTGTTGGCTAACCTGTGACACTCCAGGTGTTGCGAAACTACAAGTTCCAGCATGCTTTGCCAATATATAGCAGCTTATTGCTGGAAGGGTATGCTGGGACTTGTAGTTTCGCAACATCTGGAGTGTCACAGGTTAGCCGACACTGACCTACCACATGGAACGTTCCGTAAATTAACTACCGCTACAGTGTAAAATCATATCTCATATTGATAAGAAACAGTTTACTTAATCACAGTGAATAATATGGTTTTGAGCAAATTGATTATGGCTCTCTTATAGAACACATTTATATTTTCTCCATAGCTTAAAGTAATTCACAATCTTCAAATTAAATTTCTTAAATGTGAAAAGGACATAGCTATATTTCATACTAAAAAAATCTATTTGAATTGCAGCAACTGTCAAAGATGATATAAAATTCTAAATACATCAAAACATATGACAAATCAATAGTGAGTTGCGGAATTACACTCTTCCTGTGACTTTATATCAGCCATTGAGTGTTATACACTAACATTAAAGTACAAAGTCACACTAAATCATTGCTACCTACCAGTAATTTGTTTTCTTTGTCTAACTTGCTAATGTCAAACAGATAAAATGTTTTGGCTGATTGCTGCGGTTCAGTGTAAATTTGAACCTAAATGCAATGTTAGTAACAACCCCCATCAGGGGCGGGCTGGCCCCGGGCCGCTCGGTCAGGTTGCTATTAGGGCCGGGGGGTAGGCTGGCCGGCCGCCCCCCGGATGCAAAATACAATACTTTCCACCGCGGCCGCATCTGATGACATCAGAGGTGGCCGCGGCAGCGCACAGGCGGCCGCATCACATGACAGGGGATGCGGCCGCCTGTGTGCCCCCCGGCCACGCCTCTCCCAGCCCGCGCCTGACCCCCATTGTGTGGTTTTAGAACTTAACCACTTAATAACCGAAACTAGAATATTTTCCTAACTGGCTTTTCCTACAAAGGTATAAAAATTGTTGTGAGATGGTGGTAGATCTGGTCAATGGGTTTAGCACATTTACAATGGAAACATTTTAGTGATCTGTCAAAAAATGGGCTTTTCTTAAAAGATATGAAGGGGGGTAAATGATCTTTCATTTTAAGGATCTTTTTACTAAGTAATGTTCTTGTTCTAGGTCAAGTAAACAGTAAGGAGGAGAAACACTGCATCTGCATCGCCAGCCCCCTCCTCTGAAAAGATAGCCAGTCTCTGCTTCACCTCACATACATGGTTACTATTATATCCAGTTTACAAGCTATGAATACATTCAGCAGTCATCAATTGATATCATGCCTGGACTGTTTTATTAAAGGACAGAGGAACTACACAAATTCCACCCAGGACTTTTCAGAGAGACAGCAAAATAAATTCCGAAATCAGACGTCATAATGTTAAGGCAGAGATTAAGCTTTCAACATGTATCTCGTCATTCATCATTCTGATTCATTTACTGGTCACTTTCTGACTAACCATAATTGTTCAGCAAGTACGATGGACTGACAATTGCCTTTTTTTGACTCAATATATATTCCTAACTAATTAACTGTGTTCTTTATGCACTGTAAAAATGACATTGAGACCCAGCCATTGAAACAAATGCTGTTATGTTATAGGCAACAAGAACCCTGATTTAAGGAAAACCATTTTAAATAACCTGACCACAAACTGTAATGTCACACAATCACCTACAGTGACTGGATGATCAGTATTTGCTTTGGATGGTCTCACACATACTGTTTTAATGTTACATTTGTTTTACTTTCTGCTTTTGGAATATTGGTGTTTCTGCTTTCTAATAAAATATTTCTCATTTTCCTAAATGGTTAAGAGATGAGAAGTTGAAGTGTGATTTGTGAGTTATAAAGTTACATACAAGAATAAAAAGATGAAAAGTCTATGCAAAGAAAATATTTAACTTTACAAAGGAATAAGTAACATGAAATTGTACAGCTTATTTCCCCTACACACAGTAAGTACATGGTAGATACGATCATAGTGCCAAACAAACACTATCTAGAATCAGGGAAAGAATCATAAAATCTACATTGAAATGAAGGAAAGAGAGTCATATGGAAATATGTCCAAAGAAAGGACGCTTGGGAAAGTAGATGAATGTTGGTTTGGAGATTGCAAAGTACAATCCTGCACTTAAATACCTATTCTTCACACACAGAACTAAAGGGTCTTTTGCCACCGTTCAGCTCAATAATTCTTAATCAAATAAATAGAACTCCAAACTTAATTTGATAATGACACTGTAACCTCCACCCCATCTGAATCCCACAAGCAGTGATAGTACCATCATGTGACAACCTCAGCACTCAACAGTATTGTATAGCTCTAATATCACCACTCACTAGTCACACATAATGGCTATCTCCCTGTAAATGTTAAAGCAACATAAGTCATTTACCGATGTATAAGAGCCATAGTAATTCTCATATGAAGGACTTCCAGCAGCAAAACCTCTTATCTCTCTCTACCTGTTCATGAGATAGTGAGCAGCTACACAGATTCAGCTCAGGTTTCTCATCTCTCAGTCTGTCTTCAGGTCACTCATAGACCTCACCTCTCTCCCTCAGAAGTCTAGAACTACCCTCCGCCCGCTGCCTTCTTGGAGTTCACAGTTCACTTGAGGCCTCTCCCCTTTTCTTCCTAAGGGAACCTCAGCAACAGTATTGTATAGCTCTAATATCACCACTCACTAGTCACACATAATTGCTATCTCCCTGTAAATGTTAAAGCAACATAAGTCATTTACCGATGTATAAGAGCCATAGTAATTCTCACACATATCATTTTCTTTATTATACACTCTGGACACCCAGTGTTTAGCTGGGGTATCACATACCTCCCCACTTAAAACATGCGTGTCCACACGCACTGGAAACCACCTGAACGTATTTATACACATGCACTTTTCTCATGAACTATTTGCATATTACAGTTTGGTTTGAGGCATTTTTCCACACAGTTATATAACATAACATTGCTCACAATCTTCATAACTTAACATCCTATTGTCTATACCTAAGAGGTGGTACTCCCTTTGTGATTCTTGTTAAATGTCTCAAAGGAGTGATATCAGAGATCTCCTCGTCTACTATATCTCTGTCAACAGTCTCTAAGCATACTGTCTGCTGAGGAGTTTCGGAACTAGCCACGATTGCCTAATACATGCTTATCATGAGATGTACGGGTTCTTCAAGGACCTCTGATGGTGAGGAGGTTGAACTCTTCTCTCGGAGGTCGCATACTTCTGGCTTAATAGCAGATTGCATGTGACACAATTTGAGTTGGTCCCTGTGGACCAGATTTTCTCGAAGGCCCTCTTCCATTATCCCACGGTAGACAGCTATTCCTTCTCTAGGTATGTCAAATACAATGTATGGAATTGGTTTTTCTTTTTAGCACTTTGCTCCCTATCGTCACTTCACTCTGTACTGGACTGGCATGGCATTAGGATACCGTGGTCTATGTCCATATGGTCTCTTTAAGTAGTATGGTGAATAAGGACATTTCTGGTAAAGGTTTTCCAGATTAGAACACTCTCCCTCTGGCACTTTCAATACCTGCTGATTTCTCTCCATCGTTTTCACTTTTTTGGTAATTTTGCTGATAGTTTTGTTGAAGATCTTTGCGATATGAATAGTGCCTATAATAGCTGCGATCTATTGCATGTTTGCTGCCTTGGAATGGAGCACCACCAGGACCAGTTACATTAGTTACCTCAGCACCTTTCCTCCCTTCTATCACATCAAACTCTACAGTCTCTTCATCTCCCACACTGCGAAGATACTTCAGTGGGTTGTTCTTCCTAATGGCAGTTTGGTGTACAAACACGTCTTCCTTGGTGTCATACCTGTTTATAAATCCATAGCCCTAACGCACATTAAACCATTTGACAGTGCCCAAAACCTTTACATGAGGACCAGTGAATTTTTGATGACCCTGTAGGAGCCGAACAGTACGTTGAAAGGCTGGCTTTGCGGGCTGCACCATTGTCTTGGACTTACTCTTTAGGGCTTCTATTAACTCTTCTGGACAATTTTGAATAACGTTCATTCCAATGATTACTGGAGGTACATCAGTTTCCTGGACACTGGTGATAACAAATCCCTGCTGGAGTAAAGTGTTCTTTTCTATCTGCATGTTGGCCTTCCAGTAGCCACGTTGTGTAATCGATTGACCATTGCTTGCCAGTAGGTGTGGCTAAGTGCTAGGTATAGACATAATTTCTTGCCCCTCCCAATGGTGTAGAAACTCGTACAGGCGTATCGTTGTCACCTGGGAGCCCGTGTCCAAAAATGCAGGCAGTTCCACTCCGTTTATCTGTAACTTCAGGTGGGGGCATTCTCCTACGCAAGTCACCCCTCTTGTGCAGATGGCTCTATTGTCATGGTGCCTCCTGATGGTCGGTACTCCTCCATAGAGGTCTCATTATTTATATGCTCACTTTATTGGCAATTTTGTTCTATATGGCCACTCCTGTTGCATCGGTGGCAGATGGGTCATTTTTGGAGATCGAAGCGGTCAGAAACTTTCCTTTCATTTCTCTCTGGAGGCTCCCACCAATCACTGGCGGCCCTTCTTCTCTCTATTCGCCACCTAGGTTCCGTTACTGGGGGATTCGGCTGATTCTTGAGGTTACGAATCTCCCAACACATCTCCGCGATTCCAGTGGTTAACTCCTCAATTTGGGACTTTAGAACTTGAAGTGGATCATCGGATGAAGTTTGGATGCTTTGAACTACGGTCTCTCCAGGGTGTTAAAGCCTGGCATTTCTGGAAACGGTGCCTCCCATACCTGGTGGGGTCCTATCATTTGAATAGCAACCTCTTTGAAATCCAGAAAAGTATGTTGTGGTAATTGCATTCGAAGCAATCTCAATTGTGTCTTAGCATTATCGTTATTTACCCCCTTGATAAACTGATTCCCCAGAGTCTCTTCCACATTTCTCACTTCATCTTCATCTGTTGCTTGTATAGCCTGTAAAGCTTCTTGTAAGCCTAGCGCATAATATCGAAGAGCTTCCCCCAGTTGTTGCTTCCGTGCGTAGAACCTCATCTTAAATTCCTAGATGGTACTGGTCTCAAAAGTTTTTGTCAGTTGTCATAGAATTTGTTCTATGTTTTTTTTTCTTCTGAGGGCCAAAAGGTAACTTCCGCAAGGCAGAGCCTTTGAGTTGCCCAATAAGGATCTCCACCTGTTGTAGTTCAGTGAGTGGATACAAGCAAAACATAGATTGTATCTTGTTCTTGAATTCTTTTAGGTTGTTGTGGTCTGCATCCCTCACATCCCCAGAATAGGTGGGCAACCAGGGAGCACCAAAGTAATATTCCATTGTTATGGGATTGAGCTGGGGTGTCTGTGAGGACCTTGGCCTGGTGCTGTCATCACCTGCTCCGACTGATTTCTCAATTTCTGCTCATTCTTGTGACATTGTCTTTACTCTGGACCACTCCTTACTTTGGACTCTGTATCCTGTTCGTAATGCCAAAAATCGATCTTATGCTACCCCGTTGGGTGTCGTGGGATTTAGAGTGGTGTAGGTTGCACCATACCAGGACACAGTGTTTATCTTCACTGGTTCACTTCTGCGTATTCTCGTGCCATCAGAGAGGTAAGAAGGATTATCCAAATCACAACAATATCAACAGTATTCTCTTTATTCTGGGGGGAAGGTCCCAGATGGTATCTTGGAAGACTTTCAGATAACGGAACAAGTAGTTAACAAGATGCAGATATTATGGTCAAAAAAACTCTAAGACATTGATATAACAGGCTGTTTCTGTAGTGAAATAGTGGCTGGGTATAAATTATCACTGAAGGTTTTTTTTTTATTGGACTTGAAGTCTCTAGGAATACTCAGTGTATTACAAAAGTAGGTGAACTTGTATTACGTTAAATCTGCCAGCATGGAGGAAAGCAAGTGGAGGAATCTATGACAAAGGTGATTTGCAGACCTACTGTACTTTCAACTGCAGTTCCTTCATATGAAGGACTTCCAGCAGCAAAACCTCTTATCTCTCTCTACCTGTTCATGAGATAGTGAGCAGCTACACAGATTCAACTCAGGTTTCTTATCTCTCAGTTTGTCTTCAGGTCATTTATAAACCTCACCTCTCTCCCTCAGAAGTCTAGAACTACCCTCCGCCCACTGCCTTCTTGGAGTTCACAGTTCACTTGAGGGCTCTCCCCTTTTCTTCCTAAGGGAACCTCAGCAACAGTATTTATAGCTCTAATATCATCACTCACTAGTCACACATAATTGCTATCTCCCTGTAAATGTTAAAGCAACATAAGTCATTTACTGATATGAGCCACAGTAATTCTTACACATATAATTTTCTTTATTATACACTCTGGATACCCAGGGTTTAGCTGGGTTATCATAATGGTACCATCATTTGACATATGATGCAGCCAACAGCAGTGATAGTACCATCATGTGACATATGATGCAGCCATCAGCAGCGATAGTATCATCATGTGACATGATGCAGCCACCATCAGTGGTAGTATCATCATGTGACATGATGCAGCCACCAGCAGTGGTAGTATCATCATGTGACATACGATGCAACCACCAGCAGTGATAGTATCATCATGTGACATGATGCAGCCACCAGCAGTGGTAGTATCATCATGTGACATACGATGCAACCACCAGCAGTGATAGTATCATCATGTGACATGATGCAGCCACCAGCAGTGGTAGTATCATCATGTGACATATGATGCAGCCACCAGCAGTGGTAGAATCATCATGTGACATATGATGCAGCCACCAGCAGTGGTAGTATCATCATGTGACATATGATGCAGCCACCAGCAATGATAGTATCATCATTTGACATACATAATGCAGCCACCAGGAAGGCAGTGTGCATTGTACAGACAGGGATGTGACAGAACAATTAAAAACATTAGATATGTTGCATCTCTGACTGGCATTTAGATTATGTAGACCAAAGTGAGGGTAAATGTAGGTAATTAAAGGTAAATATAAAAAGTAGAACATTTGTTGGTTAATCAATATTAAACAGAACATGTCACAAGTATTGAGTAATGTTTTTAACATTTTTTAAACTGCTTATTTAGTAGAATATAAACAAGGAAATTTGCTTAAATCATTTATAAGTAGCAAAAGGAAATAGAAAGGAACATCTGTTTCTCCGTCTGCCTCAGTTTGCAGTTACATGAACACACCCTTATAGTACTCGGATCGCGTTTGACTGCCCCTTCCCCCCTTCTGTCTCTCCAAGCATGAGGAGGCACAAGTGTCAGATGCAAGAAAATCTGCATATGGACCTATAAGCTTTTTTTGTGAGATGGGCAGTACAAATTTGCATATTTTGCACTAAACAAAGGGGTGTAAACCCAACTCAGTGTGAGACCTAAGAGTACTAATATTGGATCACATATATTTGTTCACTTTTAAATTGAGGCAAAACTCACCAAAATGTATCCTAGAATCTCCAGCAGGACTGGATGGCTACAGCCCTCCAATGAATGTCTGTTCTAGCAATAATATAAAGACAAGGCCAGCTGCTTAATCAATTTAAAATAGCAAAAGGTGCAAGGGGCTGTAGTCAGGGTCCCACAGCACCTTACTGGTACCAGCAAAAAACTTAATAAAACTGTGCCTTCAAAAACATTTAAATGGCCTTGTCCTCACTCAGTCAATTATTTCTTAATCAAATAAATAGAGTCCTTTTCATTTCTTTTTTTTTACAATTTTAGTACATCCCAAAAGGGTATTAATTTAAGACAGATCCATTGAATATTCAGGATTAAACTTTCTTGGTACATACAACATGCAGACATAGTGAAATAAAGTTTTGTTGGGACCATATACCATTGGTAATACATTTTGTAGACATTTCTTACAGTGTTTAGAAATCTGGGGCTATTAGCTATATGTTCTCATGTGACTTGCCATCCATCTAGGTAGTCTACAGGGTCCAAGTTTCTCTCACAAATCTATATATGCCTCAGTCGTATCACATAGGGCAATGCTCAGTAAGGTATATATTGTGAAAATAACTTATCCACTTCCCTTTCTGTGAAGTAATTTTTCCTCAAATTTCCTCTGAGCCTACTTCTTCCAGTTTCAGTGCATGTCCTCATGTTTTAATACTTCTCATCATTTGAGGAATGTTTCCCTCCTGTACCTTGTTAAAACCCTTGATATATTTGAAAGTTTCATGTCCCCCTTTCCCTTCTTTGGTTCAAACTATACATATTAAGATTTTTTAGTCTTTCTTGGTAAGTTTTGTGATGTAGGCCATCCACCATTTAAGTTGTCCTTCTTTGTACAGTTTCTAATGTATTTATATCCTTCTGGAGATATGGCCTCCAGAACTGAACAAACTATACTATATGAGTCTGTACCAATGACCTATACAGTGACATTATTACTTCTTTCTTTCTGCTATTGATTCCTCTCCCTATGCAACCAAGCATCTGACTTGCCTTTCTCATTGCTTTGTTACATTGCTTACCTGCCTTTAAGTCACCTGAAATACTGACGCCTAGATCCTCCTCTGTAGTTTCCATTATAGTGCCGTTAATACTATATTTAGCCTTTGGGTTTTTTACACCCAAATGCCTGATTTTGCATTTTTTGGGCATTAAACTGTAGTTGCCACTTTGTTGAACATTCCTTTTGTGTACCTAGATCATCAGTTGTGCAGGGAGTCTAAGTGTGCAGGATTTGCATTATGAAATGGCAGATTTGATATTGGGATATTGGTAGAGGACATTGTGCAGAAAATATTATTTGTCACATACAGCTTCAAAGAGTAGAGAGTTTTGAGAAATAATTGTAAATACCATATTTATTCCTGCATTGTTTCAGAAAGAAAAGTGGATTGTATACAACTGGAATGTAAGGCTTGATATTCCCAAAGAGTCAAATATCCCAAATTTACATTTTCTTGATAATTTGATGAGCAATTAGTGATTGGGAATTTGTACAGTGATTGGGATTATGATCTCTGAAGAAACTACAACTTTAGTATGGAGATTCCAGTAATTAATAAGATTTGCTCATAGACCAAGCTTATACAATTATAAATCAATATAGCCTTATATAAGCATATATAACTGTACACATATTTGTATAATATATGTAAATATATACATATATATATATATATATATATATATATATATATTCATATATATGTGTGTGTATATATATATATATATATATATATATATATATATACCAGTGCTTTTTTGTAAAAAAAAAAAGGTTCCGGAACTCACGTCTTATTAATCTTTTATGAAAAAAAATAAAAAATTATATATATATATATATATATATATATACACACATAAATTTACTCCCTTCCTTGCCCCTCACACACTTGACAATTGTAAAATAAAAATAATAACTCCTACCTCCTCCTGGTTGGCTGGCAAGGCTGCAGTCCAGATGACTGATGGAGTAAACGCAGGATATCTAGAGGGGAGGCCCCATATGTTAATTTAATAAAACAAACATAACAACTGGACATCACTCACCTGTTACACTATGACATGTCCCCTGCTGCGGCTGCCTACCAACTTTTCTCACATATGGCCGCTAGCTATTCTCACCCCTATTCTACACCCTGTTTTTTTGTGGCCCTCTCTTTCCACCTCCCTCCTTTTTCTGTAGCCCTCTTTCTGCTACCCTTCTTTATTCTGTAGCCCTCTTTCTGCTCCCCCTTTATTCTGTAGCCCTCTTTCTGCTCCCCCTTTATTCTGTAGCCCTCTTTCTGCTCCCCCTTTATTCTGTAGCCTTCTTTCTGCTCCCCCTCTATTCTGTAGCCTTCTTTCTGCTCCCCCTTTATTCTGTAGCCTTCCTTCTGCTCCCCCTCTATTCTGTAGCCTCCTTTCTGCTCCCCCTCTATTCTGTAGCCCTCTTTCTGCTCCCCCTCTATTCTGTAGCCTTCTTTCTGCTCCCCCTTTATTCTGTAGCCTTCTTTCTGCTCCCCCTCTATTCTGTAGCCTTCTTTCTGCTCCCCCTCTATTCTGTAGCCCTCTTTCTGCTCCCCTTTTATTCTGTAGCCTTCTTTCTGCTCCCCCTCTATTCTGTAGCCCTCTTTCTGCTCCCCTTTTATTCTGTAGCCTTCTTTCTGCTCGCCCTTTGTTTTTCTGTAGCCCTCTTCTACTTTCGCCCCTTCCCGCTTTCTGTAGTCAGTATTACTTACCTTCTTTGCATACTTCTTTTCACTCTTCTTAGTTCGATCGCTGCTCCTCCCGCTGCCCTGCTTCCGGTCGACGGAAGCAGGACACACACACACACACACACACACACACACACACAGATGCGGTGCTGCACTGTAGCAGCACCGCAGAGAAAAAAAAAAATTAAAAAAAGTTAAAAAAAAAGGTGCCGGAACGCCGTTCCCAGCGTTCAATGGGAAAAAAAGCACTGTATATATATATTTATACACATATATGTACATGTATTAGGAATTGAGAGAACATTAATTCTCTAGGGAGCTGCATCTGTATCTTTCAGGACATAAAAGTGGTGGCTAAGTGGTTAGCACTTCTGCCTCACAACACTGGGGTCATGAGTTCGATTCCCGACCATGGCCTTAACTGTGAGGAGTTTGTATGTTCTCCCTGTGATGGACTTGTAATCTAAGGTGCTGCTACAATTCACCCACTGCTTGTTCTAAATGGATTAGTAATCTGCTTACTGAAGTGCTCAGAGACTACCTGGAAAACAAACAGACGCCCCCTCGCTGTGTAATTAGCTGATCGCAGGTAATACAGGTCTCACTAGTCATAGCGGCTCATTTAGTATTGGACATCAGAAGGAAAGATGTACATTCAAGGTCTCAGATTTATCTTTGAAAGTATGGGCTTTTAACATCTATGCAGTACAAACATTTCTTTACAGCAGATCACTAAAAAGTGTTTTGAACATTCTTTTGAGAAATCATAATTTCAGTATTGCAGCAATAAGTTGTGTGGTGCACCATCAATGATTCCATATATTATAAGAATCTTCTAAAGATATTTTAAAGGAAAACATAGACACACCCTGACTTATAGCTTGCTCAGTTCATTTGTGTTGTGTAAATAAATTCCAGACTTCATAACAATGTTTTTTTAACATGGTTTATTCGATATTTTGTCTGATTTTCAATTAACAAACAAAATTAATCTATATGTACTGAAGAGAAAATGTTTTGCGCTCCTATATAAATCATAAACATTGTATTAGGAATTGGGAATTGGGAGGACATCAATTCTCTAGGGTGCTGCATCTATCTCTTTCATGACATAAAAGTGGTGGATATATTATATATATATATATATATATATATATATATATATATATATATATATGTATATATATATATATATATATATATATATATAGATAGATAGATATATATTTATATATATATATATATATATAAATATAGATATATATGTGTGTGTGTGTGTGTGTATGTATATATATATATATATATATATATATATATGTATAATATAAATGTCTAGTGGCATGTGTTAGTCTGTCTGTCTGTGTGTGTGTGTGGAAAAAATAAAACCAAGCTGCAGCGCCACCTGCTGGGCGGAGTTATACACTGACCTACTAAATTCTTAGTGTGTGTGGAAAAAAAAATCAGAAAGGGCTGAAATTTGGTATACTAAGATGTTTTTAATTTGTTAATTTAATTTGTTAATTGTTAAAAGTGTTTATAAAGATTTTAAAAAAATATATATATATTTCTTGAAGGAGAAGTGACAGTTGGGAGTGGTTGGTGGTTGCCGGGGGTGACAGTGGGGAGTGGTTGGTGGTTGAGGCCTGGGCTATGGCCCAAATGCATGACAAGAACCTTTTTAACACCTTAAGTAGCTTGATTTGACTAGAATGCATGAGTATCATGCACGGGTTAACTTGTATGTATATATATATATATATATATATATATATATATATATATATATATATATATTTATTGTGACTGAATCACTTATAAGTAACTTATGGTATAAATTTAGTTAAAGGAAATAGTGCAGGGAGCTTATTTATATAGTTGCAAATGCACTTTTTGTTGGTATTGTGTATCTTTTGGTAAAGGAAATCTTTATTTCTGAGACCAGGGAATAAACTCATTTGTTTTAACCTTGCTAGAGGGAGCAGCTTAAGGAAGTGCTGTGGCTCTTTGCGACTCAGTTCAGTAGGAAGCCTGGTCGGACTTCTTTGGTGATGCACCATGTGGACACTGGTGAGCATAGGCTAGTTAGGCAACCTGCTTATCAGGTCTCACCAGATGTCAAGGAAAATATATACATGGAGGTAAAGGAGATGCTTGAGCTAGGGGTGATCCAGCCATCGCATAGTCTGTGGGCGTCCTCCGTTGTATTGGTTCCCAGAAAGGACAAGACAATACAGTTTTGCGTACACTACCGCCGGTTAAATGAGGTGACCGTGTCTAATGCCTATCCCCTGCACCGAATTCACGCTCTGTTAAACGAGTTAGCTGGAGCAAAGTATATTTGCACCTTTGACTTGAGCAAGGTGTTTTGGGAGATACCGCTGACCCCCGAGGCTCAGGAACGGTCGGCCTTCATCATCCCATTTCGCCTGTTGGAGTTTAAGTTCATGCCATTTGGGATGAAGAACACGCCAGCCACCTTTCAGTGTGTGGTTGATCACCTGTTGGAGGTCTTTGCTCAGGCCTACTTGGATGACATTGCCATTTTCAGTAAATCCTGGGAGAACCACCTGAAACATGTAGGGCAAGTGTTAGAGAAAATTCAGTGGGCAGGTCTGACCATCAGAGCAGACAAGTGTCAAATGGGGATGTCTGAGGTGCAGTACCTGGGTCATCATGTGGGGGGAGGTAGGGTTAAGCCAGAACCAGCTACGGTAGAGACAATCCGAGACTGGCATCAGCCCACAACCCAAAGACAAGTACTGGCCTTCTTATAGACCTCAGGCTATTGCAGACGTTTTATCCCAGACTTTAGCACTATAGCAAAGCCCCTGACAAATCTCACTAAGAAGAAACTCCCCAAAGTAGTTGACTAGACACCCGCTTGTGAGCTGGCATTTCAGTCGTTAAAGGAAGCCCTAGTTTGTGCTCCAGTACTGTTGGCACCCCAATTTGGACAAGGATTTTATTGTGCAAACTGACACGTCACAGTATGGACTGGGAGCAGTACATAGTCAGGTGGGGCCAGATGGGCAGGAGCACCCTGTGGCCTATTTGAGCAGAAAACTGCTAAACCGGGAGGTGGGATGTACCACAATTGAGATGGACTGTTTGGCCATTGTTTGGGCAGTGAAAAAACTTCAATCTTATTTGTATGGACGCCATTTTACTGTGGTGACTGATCATAATCCTATAAAGTGGCTACAACACACCTCAGGGGAAAACGACAACTTGTTGCATTGGAGCCTTGCCCTTTAAATTTATGACTTTCACATAATTCACAAGAAAGGCTCACAGCAATGTGGATGGACTGTCTCGGGAGGAAGAGCCTGATCCCCTGGGTCACCTCCGGTAACCCTAAGAGACTGCGGGACCTGGAGCCAAATCGTTGGTACATGGTATGCTGGTTGCCCGCATGGACAAGGGGGGAAGGAGTGTGACTGGATCACTTATAAGTAACTTATAGTATAAATTTATTTAAAGGAAATAGCGCACGGCGCTTATTGTTAATTGAAAATGCACTTATTTTTGATATTGTGTATATTTTGGTAAAGGAAATCTTTATTTCTGAGACCAGGGAAGAAACTTGTTTGTTTTAATCATGCTAGAGGAAATGCATAATTTCTGAGGTATATATCTGGTACAATAAGCTTTTGTGGATGAAGACTTTTATGCATCATGAAGTGGGGAAATGACTTATTTGGGGTTTTGTGACTTTCTTTGGGAATGTGTATTCAGCAGCTGTCTGACGAAAGGACCAATGCTAATCTCATGTCAATTAGACCTTTATATGTGTGAGTCCAGCACCTGAAGGCACAGGAAGGTTTAATTAGACATGCTACTAGATTTCCTGCGTCCAAAACAAGGTGCAGGAAATCACAGCAAGTTTAGAATATCACAGATAAGTGTAAATATTGTTAGTTTTGCATTGCATCTAAATCCATGTTTAGGTAAACAAATTGCATCATGAATTAAAAATAGCTCAGAACGTAAGGGGGCTGGCTTACTCTGTGAGGCTGTGTTCAAATCTGTATAAAAAGCATTGTCTTGTAATGAAAATCGTTCTTCTTGTTCCATCTGACCTTATCACTGATACCTTCAATCAGTGTGACTGCAAATAAACATCACTTGCTTCAAAGACCTGCTTGAAAATGTCTTCCATGCTGAAAATCCCGTGACCTACAGATTAGACTCAAAATGTAATCATTTTTTTCTGGCTGTCTGAGGTTTGGACCCAGCTTTCCAGTACCACCACTCTGCCCACTAGCCAGCTGCTCTGGCCAGTGTGATAGGCCAGGGGGGATCCATCTACAACAACCCTGATCTATAGGAAGAGGTCAGGAGTACCAGCCCAGGTACACCAGTAACGGGGTACATTAACAGCGTCAGTTATCCAGAAGAAATCCGGTTCTGGATGCCGCTGGTGGTGGCAGCATTTGTAAGCCCCTCCTACTGCGGTGAGAGGGTGCATTTGGGATAACAAAAGGGAACGATGGCAAAGTAAGTCCAGCTTCCCAGCAACAACAGACAGAGTGGCATAGGCAGTCTATCATGTCACAATTATGTTTACACTTATATACAGATATATATGGTTATATTGATTTATAATTGTTTGTTGTTGTTGGTATTTAAATCAGCACCCAGATAATACCCATGAAGGTATATTGTTTGTGAATTAGTGAATAGGGTCTACATTCCCTGGAAAGACATAGAACTATAGAAGGTGATTAAATACCAATGTCTACTTTTCCAGATTTTCAGAGGAGTCATTGATTAATTGTGATGCCAAGTAATATTTCTAGACATCTCGACAGTTTGGATGGAGATAATCAAACTGGGACAATGTAAAATGGATGATTTTACCCCTGGCATAGCAGATTATCATACCAGCACTCTATTTGATGAAGGGTGTCAGGTAGCATATGAACTGGTAAGGTTTGGTATAAGTATAGTTGTTTAGACAGTGTGTTCACTTTAAGTGCTATTATCCTGTCCATCCAAGAGAATATCAGTGATTGCTATTGTGAGAAATATGCTAGAAGGAGGGCATTACTGCATAAAGAGTTTTGTCAAGTGTGGTAACATAAATCAATGTTATTTCAGTTTGTATTTTTGCAATTAAAGTGAAGTCATAAAAGATCAAGATTATCTGATGTAAGATAAAGAGCCTCAGATTTGGAATAGTTTATCTTGTGAACTGAAACTTGATAATATGTCCCTCTTTGACACTCTCTAAACCACATATAACCTGTATAGAGGATGGAGATTTGAAAGTGTAAAAAGACCTTCATTAATGTAATGTCAGGATGTTTACAGATATATGCTGTGAGTGGTTCAGTAATCATTGCAAAAAGATATGTGAAAAGGGAACATCCCTGTTGGGAACCATTAGTAATGGAAAAGGGTGAGGAGGGGGAACAATAAATAAAGACTTGAGCTGTGAGGATACAACAGAGAGCATTTTTTCCTGTCAGAAAGTCTTTAGTTACTTCATGTGTCTAAGGGTGGAGAGCATGAATGACCATAATTCAGCATTCTTGGAACCTAATGGAAGAAGAATGGATTTTATTTTGGTGAGATTAATAATGGCAATTAAGTCGATCATCCTTCTAGTGCTATTACAGGCTTTGATGCCAATGACAAACTCAACCAAATCAAGGTGGCAATGGTTCATTCAGTCAATTAGCATGTACTTTGGCTTTATTCAGTAAAGAATTTTATCTGTACTTATTGGGGTCTTTGCCTTTCTTGTGGACAACCACTACATAAGCTTATATGTCGAAGTGGTAGTTCCTAACATAAGCTGCCGTGAAGCCAGCAGGTCCTAATACTATACCTGATTTGTGTTGTTTGAAAGTTTGAATCATTCCTTCTGTTGATATTTCCAGGCTGAATTTGTCTGCCACGGAAAACATAAGTTTAGTAAGATCACATTGCTTTAAGAAAAAGTCTATTGTTTTTAACATGGTCAGTGTTATGACTGCCTATGTTTTGTATCTGGCAGCAGTACCTATATCCACCAGAGGTGCTGCTGTTCTGCTCCTGAACTCTGCAACATGCCTGAAGGAGTTAATCTCCTTGTCTGATGCCTATTTAGAACTGCACCTGTTGTACTGCTTCAAATACCTGCCTCAAGCTGTGCTCTGTGCCGTTCATCCATTTGTTCCTGGCTGCTGCTGCCCTGTTCCTGTGTTTGCTCCATTGCTTGATCTTCTGTTGAGATGCTCGGCTCGTTTGCCTGTTGCCCTGACCTTTGGCTCGACTTCTGGACCTCGCTTATTCACTTGTGACCTTGATCTCTGCTTGGCTAATTGGATTTTGTTTATCTATCTCTGCTTGATCACTGGACTATGTTTGCTTCCCTGGACAGCCATGTGCCTTCTGGACTGGGGTAAACTTATAATACCTGTTCCTGCCATTTTTCTATACAGTCTCTTTTGGAACCTGTTCTTATCCATGAATTTGACTTATCTTTGTTTATGTATTTACCTGAATAAAGACACTTTGCTTAATACTTCCGTTGCTCTTTGTGAATGCACTAGGAATCATAACAGTCAGAGAAGAGTTTGTTGTGGAAGGTATTGTATAGGGCTACATATAATCAAATCTGATAATAATAATAATAATCTGATATTTTTCTGTAAAAAGATGATTTAAGCCAAATCAATGCTTTTTTGGTATGGGATGAGAAGGGGAGGTTGAGTTTTCCTCTAATTATTATAGTAAGGCTTAAGGGAAGGGAGGGACAGAGACGTTTTGCAAAGGTTTGCTATAGTTTGGAATTGCTGCGTGAGTAGCAGGGGCAAATGCAGGATTTGAAGAGTGGGATTTCCATACCACGCCGCCAGTGGGCATGACCAGCATGCATGGGGGTGTGGCTATAATTTTAGAGAGTGCTTGGCTGCTCTCCAACTCTCCCTAGCCCCATAGTATACATGGGCAATGCTGCGTGCACTACTGTTAGGTGCATGCAGCTCTCTATTTTCGAGCAGAACCGTGTGAAGCGGGGACAGGGTCCAGTCAACTCGATTATACAGGGCCCCAGGCTTGGAGGGGGGTTTCCAGGCACTAGGAACCCCCCCCCCCCCTCAATTTGCCTATGAGTAGTAGCATTGCTTTTACTTTTTTTGTTTTTTAACAAGAGAAGTAATGGTAATAAGGACTGGTGGGACTGGTATATTTAGATTTATTATAATCAAAGATATCAGAGATAGTTTGAGCAATGGATTAATTATGAGTTCTGTCATGGAGTATGGATTAATTAAGTCATCAGGAGAAGGGTAAGCAGGGGTGGTCTTAAGGAAAAGAGATGCAGCTATAGGTCATGGTCAAACCATATAATTAGAAAGATTTAAACTTGGGAGAGATGTAGGATGCATATCTACTCTATGTAAGACTATAGTGGACCTGGTAGAAATAGCTATAACCGGTTAAGTAATGAAAAAGCGAATGTTTTAGGAAAGATTATAGAGCTTTAGAGTTGGAGAATGCTGTAGAAATGGGTATGAGATGTTGAGTGCCAAGTTTGTCCAAATATATACTAAGGCCTGTGTTAAAATCTGTTTTTATTGTTTGAGACAATAGTTCATCATAAAGTTTATGAATGAATTATGTTTATTGCTTGAACCATAAAAAAATCACTAAAATATATTCAATATTATTCATATTGCCTATAAGAAATTAGAATTCTTTATATTATATCACCTTGGAGGATTTTATTAAACAATAAAGAGACCTCTTTGGATTTAGGTGACATAGAATGTGGTACAAAAAACATTTTTGATTTAAGTCTGGGTGGTGCTTGAAATGCATTTTCCAGACAAACAATAGGGGATAGATTTACTAAAAGGCAGTTTTTGCAAAGGTCTTCAAACTGCCGCACACATCAGCTGCAGTGTTCATAGCCAAACCGCTGGTTTGGAGGCTGAAAACCTAAACTGTGCCAAATCAGGAGTGGTCTCTTATCTGTGATTCGCAGCGCGGTGTAAGAAACGGCTCCTATTTGGATTCCCAGCTATTAACTAGCCAGACTCCTCAGAGATTTCGCATTGGTTACTCTTCGGAAGGGTCCATAGGATTATCCATCTTCAGTTTGGATTACATTGGAGCAAGAAAAGATTTTAGGTAATTATTTAATAGGACACATAATTTTATTATAAATGATGGGGGCCATATTAATTTATCTAATCATTTATATACTGTGGGCACAATCAATTAATTATTTACAGGGACCAGTACAAATGAAGCAGGCAGGGCCCCCCGATGACCCCCCCCCCCCCAATGAACCAGGGCCATCTTTACGACTTCGCACGATGGGCAGGTGCCCGGGGGCCAGGGGGAAAGGGGGCATATATATTATTATATATATATATATATATTATTATATATATATATATATATATATATATATATATATATATATATATATACACACACACACACACACACACACACACACACACACACACACACACACTCTCACCAAATATTGGCATCGTCCCTACTAGAATCACAACATTTCACAGACTCTCCTGCTCTCTCCTACCTGTTCTTCTCACTTTCCCCACCTGTGCTGCAGGTTTCTTTAGTTGCGGCTTGTCTGGATCCTGGAATGTTGAGGGCCCTATTTGGAAAAAAAATGGGTACATTTAGAAAATTACAGCCAGCCCCGGCGTTAAATGAACAGCACCCACTATTAATAATTAGGCCTTCCTCCAACCCCAACATTAAAATAACAGTATTCACATTTAATAAATAAACCTATTTCCATCCATACAAACAGCCCCAGCAATAAATTAATAGTATTTACATTTCAGAAATATACCTATCACTGACATTAAATAATTCATAGTCACATTTAATAAAGTGACCTCATTCTCCCCCACATTCAGTAGCCCCCAAACCACCCCATCTTAAAGTAATAGTCCGCACTATAAAATTGCCCAACTATTACCCCACAAACTTGCACCCATTAATTAGCCACCACCTACCTTATACTACATTGCCACAAGCCCCCTGTACCATCACACACACATTACTGTGCCCCTTTATCACCATGTTGTGCCCCCTTATGATCACACTGCGCCCTCCATGCTGCTTTTCCCCCATGACCTGGCCCCCCATTATCACACTGTGCCATCCTGCCCCCCCTCTCCATCACTGTGCCTTCCTGCCCCCCCTCTCCATCACTCAGTGACTATCTGCTGCCCCCCCTTTTCATACTGTGTCTCTCTCTCCCCCTTTTTCCTCATACTGTCTGTGCCTCTCCCCCCCTTTTTCTTCATACTGTCTGTGCCTCTCCCCTCCTTTTTCCTCATACTGTCTGTACGTCTCCCCCCTACTTTTTCCTCATGGTGTGACTTTCTCCCTTTATTTACTTACCTTTGTATTAGCTTTTCTCCTCTCTTCTCTTCTCTTTTCTTTTCTTCTGTCTTCTTGCTTCTTTCTTGTTCCTCTCTGCACAGTTCCTCACTGAGTGTCAGGCGTGACTTGATGAGTTCACGCCTGACAATCAGTGCAAATAGTGCAAAGGGGAAGAAGGAGGGACGCCGGCGCTGGCATCACGTGAGTATCTGTGAGGATTTTTTTTTCCACTACCCTGCTCCCCCCACCAACGAACTACCGAGGCCCCGAACACCAGCACCCTCGGGCGTCCGCGGAAAAGTTTAAAAAATAAAAAATAAATGTGGGCAGTGAGGGCCCGGGCCAGGCAGGGGGCCCTGCCGCCGGGCCCCCTGGTGAGCCAGGGCCAGTAAAAGAGTACCCCCTGTACCCCCTCTGATGGCGGCCCTGATTATTTATATACCAGAAGCACTATCAGCTATTTATTTAACAAAGGGGCACTCTTATTTACCTATTGGGGGCAATATTATTTTTTTATTTAGCAAGGGGGCCAACACACAGTATTTAACAATTTTGTGGCACTACAAGAGCTAGTATGCACTGGCATCAGTGCATGCTGGGACTTGTAGTGTCAGAAGCCCTATATCTTTACAGTATAACCTGGTAACGACTGGCAAGGGGTGTCTGGAGGTACTGTCTAGATTTGGGGTCCCAATCATTTTGTTTGCCATATGGATTGTGCAAACCGCCGCTTAGTACATGGGACAGTTTTTATACTTCTCACAGGGGTGGATCTAGAATTTTTTTCTACCCCGGGCGATATAGGGGGGGGCGATTTAAACCCCGCCCCTTTCTAACTTTTAAGGCTGCCGGTGGCTGCACAGTATGTGCAGGTCCGTTCGGCAGTGATAATGTGCTGTCCCGCTGCTCTGATTGTGTTTAAAACACAATCAGAGCAGCCGGCAGCAAGCCCCTGCTAGGGGGGGCGATTGCCCCGATCCCCCCCCCCCCCTGGATCCGCCACTGACTTCTCTTGTATAAAAATCTGGATAGTTTAAAATAAATTTCAAAAGGCTACCACCGCACCAAGTAGCCACTAATCCAAGTTATTAAATATCATCAAGAGGATAATTATCCAATCTATAGTACAATATGGTTTAAAATCATGCACTTTGAAACAAACTGCACATCAAAGTGCAGAAAAACTTGCAGTTTGATCAAGGTTAGTAAATTTCCCCAAAATTTCCTTGAAGGTGTATAAGAGTTGTGTATAACTTATGCCTTTTTGGGAGGTATTGAGACCATTAACAATAAAAGAATGTTGCAGGTGATGGAACAAACAAATGACAGAACAGCAATATATGATATATAATCTAAAATGATAAACTCTACTGGCCTGATTCCCAAACAAATGACAGAACAGCAATATATGATATATAATCTAAAATGATAAACTCTACTGGCCTGATTCAGAGTGGAACGCGAGCGTAGCTTGCAATTGAAAAAATTGCATGGCAATGTATGGATATATATGCTGTATTCAGAGTTGAAGATATGTTCAGGTCTGAAGGAGTAGCAGGTACGCCTGCGTGACACAGACACACCTCTCAGACACTTACCTCCAATTTGCTAACATATACAAAAACTTTTATATTATATGTTACTAACGCAATTGCTATGAAACACCATTTAATCTAGAATAACCTTGTTAATACAATTAATACAGCAGGGACAACTTCCCTACATACATACAAAAAAAAAAAATCTTGGCTACAACACTCCTGGCAAATTTTAATCTATGACCGAGCGAGTATTAAAGTCTCAATAAGCATCTGCGAATCATTCACAAACCTCTAATTGCAAGCGTCTTGCTAGCTTGGGTGTTCACCATGTCACAAGATCGTATTGGGCGAACATTCTGGGAGAGTCAAACAAAACAGAATTGGAAGTTGCTCAATAAATTTACAGGTTCATAGCAGGTGCTTTAAAGGGCGGTGTTATCCTGAACACAGAGAAAATCTCCCAGCACACTGCTATAACCAGGGCCGGTGCTAGGGTCCATGGCGCCCTAGGCAAAATTGGCGCCCTCTCCCCCCCCCCGCAAAAATCGGCGCCCTCCTCCCTCCTCACCCCGTCTTTTCTTACCTTGTCTCACCACCGCCGCCTCTCTGCTCCGTCTCCTCCCCTCCACTCACTGACACTAGTGAGTGAAGGGGAGGAGATGGAGCAGAGAGGCGGCGGTGGTGAGCAATAGCCTCTTCCCCCCCTCCCCATGCATCTGAATGCTGTGCGGCGGCCGTGACAGGTATGGTCAGCGGTCGCCGCACAGTTTTAAAATTAATTTCCAGTTCTGTGGCGCCCTCCAGGCGCCCTCCAAAGCCCGGCGCCCTAGGCAAGTGCCTAACCTTGCCTAATGGGAGCGCCGGGCCTGGCTATAACCAGCAAAGGAGCTGCTATTTACATTTGTACATAAAAATGTAGAAATCTCAGTTGCACACATTTGCAAATGTATGGAAAGCCACCCGCCCTGTCAAGAAGCTTCTGCTAATAGGGTGGTCCTAACTCTAAACAATGTATGCCCTAAGTCTTCACTTCCAAATCTACCATTTGAAACTACACTCAGTTTTGTAGAGCTGGTATAGCAAAAATAAAGTTGGAGCATGCCATGTGCTACATTGTGCAATATTAGCTCCACCCCTTGATATAGCATATATAAAATTGAGTTCACCTGAGTGAGCATCAAAACTATTGAAGATCTCCTTTAAGGCTTAAATGAATAAACATTTCTGATTATTTTTATTTGATTGTTTTTATTTGATTTTCCCTCTAAGGAGTCCAATGTACCTAAAAACAGCTTTTACTGTTACCTAACCCACCCATTATTCTGTTATGCCTGGTACCACCACATATTTCCTTTGTAAAAGAGAAGTGAGAAGTGGTCAGTTGGGTTGATGATCAAACTGAAAAAAATGCAGATGTTCTCATCATTATTTATTGTGCAAATACCCAAGTGGGAGAATGCCTGTGTCCTGTGTGGTGCATAGTAACATTTAATAATAAGGAAGGAGGGGGGATGGGGAATTGAGGTCAAGGGTCTGAGATACCCCCAAAAAAAGATAAAGGGAAAAGGAAAAAATAAACCTAAACTGAATATATGTCAACTCCTAGATAAGATCTGAAAATCCGCTAGTGGGAGAATTGTGGTGGGATGGGGTGTAGACTCCGTAGACTCCAGATATGGGTGAATTTGTGGGTTTTATTGTTCAGATAAGCAGAGATTCTTTCCTTATTTGCCAGGTACCATATTTTGTTGTATACTCGTTGCAGAAAAGGGTGATCAGGTTTTTTTTTCCAATAGCTAGCTACTAGGCATCTAGCCAAATTGAGAATCTGAGTAGCCAGTTCATCAGGGGTATGATCCAAGCCCTCAACAGGCAGCCCCATGAGGAGAGAGCATGAACATTTTTAGATTTTGGTGTTAAGGTTAGATTATTTTTCTGTGCATGCTAACGAAAGTAAAATCATCTTGCCTACTAACAATTGTGAGCCACCCTTTTAAATAATTATTACCTCCCCTTTATTCTCTTAAAGTACAGCTTGTTGGAGTCTCATTTATGTTTTATTGACTAGAATTAATAGGCATCAGAACTGTCATTTTATCTAAGTTTGTGAGAATTTAATTGAGGTTTAAAGTTTATCATTTGAAATGCTTTATTTGTAAACTTTGAACTCTTGTTCCACTGGTGCTAATAAGCATTTTATATACTATAGGATTCAAAGGCGCCAACTCAACTCGGCCGCGTCATTCTAGGAATAACGTGGCCTGCGCTTTATTACCATTAGTACGGTAAAAGTGCGCAGTATTACCGTTAGTACAGTAATTTTAACTAGGATAGGGCTCGGTTTTCGGAAAACTGAGGCCACGCAAACTTAGCCAATCCGCGCGCCCTCGGAACTGAAAACGTGGCAAAACAGCATTGTTGCGTCATCGGATTTCGCAAGTTTTGGATTCTATAAGTACCGCCCTCCACAAAGATCCTGCACCATTTCAGAGAGACACAGAAGGGGTAGCAGGGTTGTCGGCATTCTGCAGTGTAGCTGGGCAGCGTCATAGCTTAAACTGAAAGTGGAGGGGTAGCAGTGTTCTTCAAAGTCTCCAGTGACATTCTACAGAGTTATAGTCCATACAGAAATAGGAGAGGTGGCATTGTTCAGTGCTGAAACAGAAATTCAAATAATAGGGCTGGCAGTGTTTTTAAAAGTCTGCCGTGGCATTTTACTGTGCCATAGCTCACCTAGAAACAAGAGAAGTGGCAAGGTTCAGTGCTGAAACATAAATTGTAATAATAGGGCTGTCAGTGTTCTTCAAAGTCTCCAGTGACATTCTACTGTGCCATAGCTCACCCAGAAATAGGAGAGGTGGCATTATTCAGTGCTGAAACAGAAATTCAAATAATAGGGCTGTCAGTGTTCTTAAAAGTCTCCAGTGACATTCTACTGTGCCATAGGTGTCAGGAGCCGTCCACGCACTCTTCCTAAATGCAGGGGATGGTCACCTGCTGCTCCTGCTGCTGGGGGTGGGTTTTCAACCCAGAAGAAGTCCAAGAAGAAGACTACTAGTAGTTTATAATAATTGACTGTTAAACAATCCTTTGCAAGAGGAAGCAAGTATGAAAGCTTTCACCCAGTTGCAAAATGGATCACAGACGCCATGGCGACTACGCTAGTATTAGATCTGCATCCAATATCCGCAAATGCAGCTAGTTTTACACAATTAATTGAGGTCCTGTGTCCCCGTTACCAAACTCCATCATGAAACCATTTTACTTGAAAAGCAATTCCTCACCACTAGCAGAAGGTTCTATATAATGTAATTATTGGGCTACAAAACACCATTCTACCCATTGTACACTTAACCACAGATATGTGTACAAGCGGAACTGGGTAAACTAAAGATTATATGACTGTGACAGCCAGCTGGGTTGGTGAATTGCCATCACCAGCATGAACAGCAGCAGCATGTACCCAACAAGCCAGCTTATTCTGAGGCATGCTACTCTGTGTATCAGCGGCTTCACTAAGAGGCATACCGATGACAACCTGGTTTATCCCGTTTGGATTCTCCTGAGGATATGTCATTTATGATAATGCCACCAATCTTGTGAGAGCATTACAGCTGGGTGAAATCCATCACATTCACTGTTTTGTTCACACAATCTACTTGGTGGTTAGAAATTGCAGCAGCTGTAAGAAGAATTTATTTTGCTCTACCACCAAGTGAAGTATGAGGTGGTAACAAGGTGGAATTCCACACTTTATATGCTTATGAGGATGGAGGAACAGCGAATAGCCAACCACGCTTAATCCACAAGTCATGATTTTGGGAAAGGAGGAATGTATTTTAGTCCAGTGCAGTGGAGAATACTTTCTGTGTTGTGCAAGGTGCTGAAACGATTAGAAGTAGTCACCTGTGAACTGAGTTCAGACACTGATAGCTTGAGCAAAGTGATTCCCTTAATTAGACTTTTTGAAAAGCACCTTGAAAAATTGAAAGAGGAGATGAAACAAAGAAATTACGCTAAGTATGTCGGACTTGTAGATGAAGTTCTTTAATCGCTTCACCAGGATTGAAGAGTTATCAACTATGCTTGATCCTAGGTTTAAGAGCTATGTCTTCTCTTTATTTCCAACTGTCCCAGATCACAAGAGATGCAATGAGCTCCTGGTGAGCAAGTTGACAGCTGAAGTGGTACCTGACATGATGGGGCCCTCTCCTTCTATTTCTCAGGTTACTGCTGCTAGGAAAAAAACTAAGCTTTTCTAAGAGACCAAAGGATGATGCAGATGATTCGGCAGAACATTTTGACATCTGGTCTGGTCTAAAAGAATTGCCCAAAAATTGTGGCACCTCTGCCGTAATGCCAATGATCCTACTATCAACATCCAAAGATTGGTGGAGGATTATTTTAACGACAGCATAGAAATAGACACATCAGACAGTCCCTTTACATACTGGGAGGAAGAAACGGCAATTTGGAGACCCATGTACAAACTCGCTTTGCAATACCTAAGCTAGCCACCCTCCAGTGTATACTCGGAAAGTGTTTTCAGCACAACAGAGAACCTTGTCGGCGATTGGCATAGGAGGTTGCTTCCTAAAAATGAGGAAAAGATGATGTTCATCAAAATGAACTACACATTTCATGAGGAAGGCCTTTACTCGCATTTTGATCAAAGTACAGAGACTTCTGTAATGGTGGTTTCCAGCGGGGATTAATTAGTATTGTGTGAGGATGATGAACACACTGATGAGGGTGAGGATGATGACAATGTAGATTGCAGGTGCTGGGATCTAGCTGAGAGAAGGAAGCTAGCTGATGCTGGAATGCTTATTAATTTTGGGTAAAATGGCATGTTGGCAATTATGTTTTTCTACAGTAAAGTTTCACCTTTATTAAAGATTTTTTTTTTTTTCTTTAAACAGGTAAAAGCTTTTCTTTTCTTTACATTTTTGTGTTTGACATTTATGTTACAGAGACTCTTGTAATGGAGGTTGATGCAGTGATGAATTAATATTGTGTTAGGATGATGTACACACTGATGAGGCTGAAGATGATGACAACAACATCTTACCACTGTAAAGTTCATTGACAGCACTGTTACCTTTGCTGCCTTAAGCCCATTGTCAGCTTGTTTTGTGGGGGCCCAAACAAACCAATCACTTCAGCCACAAAAGTGTCATTCCTTGTCGCTAAAGTGCTTGGTCTATTAAAGTGTGCATGTCCTATTTAAGATCCATTAAAAGGGTGTGTGTGAGGATCCAAAGGACAATTCCATCTTGCAACACTTTTCCTTTCAGGTACCGCTGTGTGCCAATGTTGCCTACATGTGCTATAAGTGCTGAAGTTTGTTTTCAATCATCCCTTCAATTGCTTCTCTCTCGTACGTGTGACTACATACTTTGTTTTTCACTGGGTTCACCATCTCCAACTGTGTTATAGGAGTGCTCTGGGTGATGGCGATCTCCTTGTCTTCAAATCTTCGTCTGCAGGGGTTGGTCACACACCCATTTGTTTTCTCAGATCTCTTAGCTGTTCTTTCAACTGGACATATTTATCATCCTGCCTCAGGGCCTCCTCTGTATTATTCTTCTGAAGCGCAGTGTATTTCTCGTGTACAAGCTCTCTTAAATCCGGGATCTCATTCGGTGGGTCACATTTTAATTTAAGTACCGTCTCCTCAACTGCATCTATATATTGGTTTAAATCTCTGTTCAATGCAGTGTATTCCAACATGACGGATTCCATGCTGCCCACATGCTCTGTGTCACAGTCTGTCTGAAACAGATGTAATGACACTGCAGCTGTACTATCCAGTCCTGTGTCTACAAGTTTTTCCTTTCTTCAGAGAAGAGAGGGAGGTATCCAGAGAGGAGAAGGAGATTAAAGATGCAGCATGAGCAGACATGGTTTAATAACGTAGAGTTCATTGACAGCACTATTGGGTTTAAGACAGCTAAGCTATTGGTAGCTTGTTTTGTGGGGGCCCAAACAAACCAAGCACTTCAGCCACAAAGTGGCACTCCTTGTTGCTGGAGTGCTTGCTTTGTTAAACTATACATGTCTTTTTCAATATCTTACATAATTTCCCAAGGACAATTCCATCTTGCACCATTTTTCTTTTCTGCAACTGCTGTGTGGCAGTGGTTCCTGGATGTGCTATGAACTGCCATGTGTTTATGTCGTTCCTCTTTCGCTTAGCATTCTGCCAGCTTGCTGCAGTCTTTGTCCGAAAGTGGATGAGAATAATATTGTGAACTGTGAGGTATTCAACATTGACTGGACATGACTAGAAATTAGTGTTATTGAGGTTAATAATAATGTAGGAACAAAAAAAGAGCAAAATTATGTGATTTTAGCATATTTCAACTATTTTTCTAAAAAATACAGATCCAAAACCAAAACACAGGGGTCAGTGAACATCTCTAATTTTAACGCCGATTTTTACTCGTACCTCTCGGGCCACAAACAAAAATCCGGGTTAAAATTACTGAACTGAATCGCCCCAAAGAATGTATCAGTAGCTTTCACTGCCTGCTGTGTGCAGATAATAGAATGTGTGAATTGTTACAATAATGTAATTGTGGCTGTATAGTTCTGCTGCCTGTCTTTTGCCAAGTACTATTGTAGTAAATTTGTTAAACTAGGAAATTAAGGAAGATTTGTCTGTTGGATTCTTATGTAAACAAATTAGTGTGGTAAAATCAGCTTTAGTTTAATCAAAAAGCATATTTCATCAATCTGAATTGATCAACAAAATTGTGACGTTCACTTCAACTCTTTTTTCCAGACTTTGGCAGCAGACTGCCAGCATCGGATTAAAGCTGGAAAGTTTGGGATCGGGGTTTTCATTTTGTCCAGCTTGCATTTGGACTTGTTCCCATTTTGACAGGGGAACCCCACGTTGTAGGTTTCCGTGTTATAGTGGGGTTGGTCAAGTCTGTCTTAGGCTCTGCTGTTTATGGCTTTTGTGAATTGGTTGTTCCCTTGCTTATGTGGAAGCCTAGCCAGGTTGTCTAGCATGGGGGCTGGTTAAGGATTGTAGGTCAGGTCCACACACTTTTTTTTAAAATTATTAATTATCTATTTTACACTGTAAATATGTGGGAGTCATCATTATCAATGCCTTCCACAAGTTGATGATGATGACTGGAATATATTTACTGTGGCCACATTTTTACGCTCCAACCACATCTGTACACTTGATTTTAAGTTATATGCTGCATCTTAAAATTGTGTATCTCAAAATACAGGCGTAAATTTTTACGTCAACGTTCTAGATGTAAATTTCTATCCAACTGTAAATCATTAAGTTTTGCTGTAGTTTTACATTTTGGTGGTATGATTTACGTCCAACACTAATTTAACATGTTCATTGTGCAGCATACATTGCTCTACATATATCATCTGTGCTGTTATTACATTCTAGTTTTTGTTGGCACGATTTATACTCTGCATTGCTTTATCTCTTTCAATTTGTGGAGATTACTGTTAACAAATCTTAAAGCTGGCATGTCTGTAATTAAGGGTATTGTAACTTTACAACTTTACATTAGTTACATGGTTATATGGTGTAAAAAAGACACAGGTCCATTAAGTTCAAGTTTTCATAAATTCAAATCTTGTTGATCCAGATGAAGGCAAAACAAAATAAACCCAGTGTAATAGTTGCCAATTTAGCTTCACAGGTGGTAAAAAATCCTTCATGACTCCAAAAATAGTAATTGCAAAAATTCACTAGATCAATCACACCCACTATTAATTACAGCTACATATAACATTCCTTGTAAGAAAGCCACACAATCCATTTTTTAAATTATGTTAATGATTTGCCATCACCACCGCATGTGGTAAGGAATTTCAAAGCTTTACCACACTTACAGTAAAGAACCCCTTCCTATGCTGATGGCGAAACCATCTTTCTCTCATCTGCAGTTGATAACCTCTAGTTCTCTGTATGATCCTTGGTACAAAATGTTTGTTAGTCAAATCTTTATATTGCCCACAAATATATTTATACATATTATATAGGTCACACCTAAAGCACCTCTTGCCAGAGTAAATAAATATGTTTGCACCACATGTAGTTGTCCCCCTTGTTATGCACCCCAAGATTTGATTTGCCTTTTGAATCGTTGTACAGCTACGAAGCATAATGTGTCAACTAGTATTCCTATGTCCTTTTCCATCTCAGCTTTCTCCAGTTGTAATAAATTTAATGTGTAAGTAGAATAGTTATTAGGTGTCCACATTTATCTACATGACATTTAATTTACTATATCAGCTCTGTGTTTATAACCCTACATAACATCAGTAAATATTGTCATCTTACTTTCTATGCCATCTAAAAGGTCATTCATTAAAAGATTAAAATGCACAGGGCCCAATACTGAATCGTGGAGTACACCACTAATAATATGATCCCAGTCTGAATATGTTTCCTTTATAGCTGTTCATTTAGCTTATAACCAATTCTCTATCCATGTATACTAATTTCCCTTAGATGTAGTACTCTCATCCTATGTATCAGGCTTTATGTAGAACAGTTTTGAAAGCTTTCATGAATCACAAATGTCCCATAAATTGCACTACAAGAACCTTACCACCTCAAAAAAAAGAAATCATAATTATCATCAACATTGTTTATTTGTAAGACGCCACAAATCTCCTCAGCGCTGGATAGTTTCTAAAATCATACATATACAATAGCATATAAAACAAAATAAAAGAAGTAGAAACAAGAAAGGCAAAGGAAGTTCACATGTGAGGCAAAGGGTAGAGAAGTCTCAGCTCATGAGAGCTTACAGTCTAGAGGGAGAGAGCGATGCTGAGACAATAGTAGATGTGCCAAACCCAGTATTACATATATAGTTATTTATCTATTATTATTTTTAACACTCAAAACATCAGATTTCTATAACACAGATTGACTCTGGAGCATGAAAAATAAAGGCACATCCCCAGTTTGAGCTGCTATTGTTCCTCCTAATAAGCATGGAGCTACACAGATATAATGGCATGAGGACTTAGTAACATATAAATTGTAATATTAATATTATAATAGTTAAAAAAGCAAAAACATTTGTTTTCTTTTAAGAAAAGTACAACAGGCAGTGTTAAAGAACACTGCCTATGTTTCTTTGTCAAAGCGAAGGAGGAAGACTTTGAGAAAGTGAAAAATCTCTCTGGAACCACGACTGAAGAGCCACAGTCGAGTCACAAGCACAGTCACCCAGTCTGTAAAGTTACATTTATTATTTGGTTGTCCACAGTGGAAAAGGATTAACAGACCACTAACTGGAAAGTTAAGGTGTAAGTGCCATCTGAGGAGAAACTTGGATGATAGCGTGGATCAAAATCTGACGAAAAACACAAATCATTCATTTCTACTACATGTAACACCCACCGGTGGACATCGGTGTAATATTGTCCAAAGTATATACATCACCAACACTGGGTCAGTGCTTTTCATTACTCAGTAAAGACATACCTACCACACAGTTTACACTATTATTCTCTTTTTATCATGTATTCTGTATTAGAACTTTAAGGATCTCTATGTGGCAGAATAACCTTTCCCTTTGAATTAACTGATTTGATGCAAAGTCCAAATTAACTTCAATTTTTTTGAAAGGTCAATCAAAAGCCCACACATAAAGTCCACAAAAACTATTGTTAACTCATTAGTATGATTAAATGATATCTATGAGGCCACAATGATTTACAAAAGCCTTGCATGCAACGTAAGACATGAACCCATAATAGGATGCTGAATCTAACAATTTCAATGTTTCTCATTCATCACTATATTAAATTACCTTATACCCATCCATTACACCTACACTAGTCAAGTACACTATAGTACACCACCAACCCATTATTCATCTAACCCCCACTTTCATCCACCCACTATGGATCCACAACATAAACAAACTTATGGTCCACCTCCAACTGAACCTTACTCAACCTATGGACCAAAATCTTACCCCTAATTCCCTCAAGATGACACACACAGCACCATGAATAGACAGCCACTTGGAAATCCCAACACTACTATGGACCTGCAAAATCCTACCTCTCACAGATATTACATCCAACTTTAAAATAAATGTCCACTTATATGTTTTATAATTTATACGCTCTATGAAAATATTACAGTTTTATGTAAGTATTGCACATTGCATTTTGGAATATCTTTGTGGTTGTTATCCATGGTTCTTACACTTAAATTATGGGCTATTCAAACCCTTTTCCATATTTATACAATCTAGACCAGAAAAGTTTTCAGAAAATTTACATGAAGAGCAACAGCCTTGTTATCCAAAACCACAAAAGGAAAATTGTCACCATGGGATCCTAAAAGTGGCAAAATGGTGGTGGTAAAGTAGAGGTACCATGGAATATTTTCCACCCTATTGAAAAATGATGGGAAACATTTAATCTGCACAGCTGCTGTAGGCCCCAGTGACTATAGCTATCAGTATGACGGAAAAATATTTGTAAGACTTGTAAAATCTAAAGCCAAGGTTAGGGGGCATTTGAAATCTTAAAAGCTTTCCATCAGTTACTTGCACACAATGGGAACTAGGTTGAATTGAAGATATCATCACTTATAAATTGACACATATTATCTGTGGATTCCACCATGGGCCTCAAATTCAATACCTCCCAGATTACAATGCAGGTCACACTATTCAGTAAAGAATTTTATCTGTACTTATTGGGGTCTTTGCCTTTCTTGTGGACAACCACTACATAAGCTTATATGTCGAAGTGGTAGTTCCTAACATAAGCTGCCGTGAAGCCAGCAGGTCCTAATACTATACCTGATTTGTGTTGTTTGAAAGTTTGAATCATTCCTTCTGTTGATATTTCCAGGCTGAATTTGTCTGCCACGGAAAACATAAGTTTAGTAAGATCACATTGCTTTAAGAAAAAGTCTTAAGCAGTTTTTGCAAAGGTCTTCAAACTGCCGCACACATCAGCTGCAGTGTTCATAGCCAAACCGCTGGTTTGGAGGCTGAAAACCTAAACTGTGCCAAATCAGGAGTGGTCTCTTATCTGTGATTCGCAGCGCGGTGTAAGAAACGGCTCCTATTTGGATTCCCAGCTATTAACTAGCCAGACTCCTCAGAGATTTCGCATTGGTTACTCTTCGGAAGGGTCCATAGGATTATCCATCTTCAGTTTGGATTACATTGGAGCAAGAAAAGATTTTAGGTAATTATTTAATAGGACACATAATTTTATTATAAATGATGGGGGCCATATTAATTTATCTAATCATTTATATACTGTGGGCACAATCAATTAATTATTTACAGGGACCAGTACAAATGAAGCAGGCAGGGCCCCCCGATGACCCCCCCCCCCCCAATGAACCAGGGCCATCTTTACGACTTCGCACGATGGGCAGGTGCCCGGGGGCCAGGGGGAAAGGGGGCATATATATTATTATATATATATATATATATTATTATATATATATATATATATATATATATATATATATATACACACACACACACACACACACACACACACACACACACACACACACTCTCACCAAATATTGGCATCGTCCCTACTAGAATCACAACATTTCACAGACTCTCCTGCTCTCTCCTACCTGTTCTTCTCACTTTCCCCACCTGTGCTGCAGGTTTCTTTAGTTGCGGCTTGTCTGGATCCTGGAATGTTGAGGGCCCTATTTGGAAAAAAAATGGGTACATTTAGAAAATTACAGCCAGCCCCGGCGTTAAATGAACAGCACCCACTATTAATAATTAGGCCTTCCTCCAACCCCAACATTAAAATAACAGTATTCACATTTAATAAATAAACCTATTTCCATCCATACAAACAGCCCCAGCAATAAATTAATAGTATTTACATTTCAGAAATATACCTATCACTGACATTAAATAATTCATAGTCACATTTAATAAAGTGACCTCATTCTCCCCCACATTCAGTAGCCCCCAAACCACCCCATCTTAAAGTAATAGTCCGCACTATAAAATTGCCCAACTATTACCCCACAAACTTGCACCCATTAATTAGCCACCACCTACCTTATACTACATTGCCACAAGCCCCCTGTACCATCACACACACATTACTGTGCCCCTTTATCACCATGTTGTGCCCCCTTATGATCACACTGCGCCCTCCATGCTGCTTTTCCCCCATGACCTGGCCCCCCATTATCACACTGTGCCATCCTGCCCCCCCTCTCCATCACTGTGCCTTCCTGCCCCCCCTCTCCATCACTCAGTGACTATCTGCTGCCCCCCCTTTTCATACTTTGCCTCTCTCTCCCCCTTTTTCCTCATACTGTCTGTGCCTCTCCCCCCCTTTTTCTTCATACTGTCTGTGCCTCTCCCCTCCTTTTTCCTCATACTGTCTGTACGTCTCCCCCCTACTTTTTCCTCATGGTGTGACTTTCTCCCTTTATTTACTTACCTTTGTATTAGCTTTTCTCCTCTCTTCTCTTCTCTTTTCTTTTCTTCTGTCTTCTTGCTTCTTTCTTGTTCCTCTCTGCACAGTTCCTCACTGAGTGTCAGGCGTGACTTGATGAGTTCACGCCTGACAATCAGTGCAAATAGTGCAAAGGGGAAGAAGGAGGGACGCCGGCGCTGGCATCACGTGAGTATCTGTGAGGATTTTTTTTTCCACTACCCTGCTCCCCCCACCAACGAACTACCGAGGCCCCGAACACCAGCACCCTCGGGCGTCCGCGGAAAAGTTTAAAAAATAAAAAATAAATGTGGGCAGTGAGGGCCCGGGCCAGGCAGGGGGCCCTGCCGCCGGGCCCCCTGGTGAGCCAGGGCCAGTAAAAGAGTACCCCCTGTACCCCCTCTGATGGCGGCCCTGATTATTTATATACCAGAAGCACTATCAGCTATTTATTTAACAAAGGGGCACTCTTATTTACCTATTGGGGGCAATATTATTTTTTTATTTAGCAAGGGGGCCAACACACAGTATTTAACAATTTTGTGGCACTACAAGAGCTAGTATGCACTGGCATCAGTGCATGCTGGGACTTGTAGTGTCAGAAGCCCTATATCTTTACAGTATAACCTGGTAACGACTGGCAAGGGGTGTCTGGAGGTACTGTCTAGATTTGGGGTCCCAATCATTTTGTTTGCCATATGGATTGTGCAAACCGCCGCTTAGTACATGGGACAGTTTTTATACTTCTCACAGGGGTGGATCTAGAATTTTTTTCTACCCCGGGCGATATAGGGGGGGGCGATTTAAACCCCGCCCCTTTCTAACTTTTAAGGCTGCCGGTGGCTGCACAGTATGTGCAGGTCCGTTCGGCAGTGATAATGTGCTGTCCCGCTGCTCTGATTGTGTTTAAAACACAATCAGAGCAGCCGGCAGCAAGCCCCTGCTAGGGGGGGCGATTGCCCCGATCCCCCCCCCCCCCTGGATCCGCCACTGACTTCTCTTGTATAAAAATCTGGATAGTTTAAAATAAATTTCAAAAGGTTACCACCGCACCAAGTAGCCACTAATCCAAGTTATTAAATATCATCAAGAGGATAATTATCCAATCTATAGTACAATATGGTTTAAAATCATGCACTTTGAAACAAACTGCACATCAAAGTGCAGAAAAACTTGCAGTTTGATCAAGGTTAGTAAATTTCCCCAAAATTTCCTTGAAGGTGTATAAGAGTTGTGTATAACTTATGCCTTTTTGGGAGGTATTGAGACCATTAACAATAAAAGAATGTTGCAGGTGATGGAACAAACAAATGACAGAACAGCAATATATGATATATAATCTAAAATGATAAACTCTACTGGCCTGATTCAGAGTGGAACGCGAGCGTAGCTTGCAATTGAAAAAATTGCATGGCAATGTATGGATATATATGCTGTATTCAGAGTTGAAGATATGTTCAGGTCTGAAGGAGTAGCAGGTACGCCTGCGTGACACAGACACACCTCTCAGACACTTACCTCCAATTTGCTAACATATACAAAAACTTTTATATTATATGTTACTAACGCAATTGCTATGAAACACCATTTAATCTAGAATAACCTTGTTAATACAATTAATACAGCAGGGACAACTTCCCTACATACATACAAAAAAAAAAAATCTTGGCTACAACACTCCTGGCAAATTTTAATCTATGACCGAGCGAGTATTAAAGTCTCAATAAGCATCTGCGAATCATTCACAAACCTCTAATTGCAAGCGTCTTGCTAGCTTGGGTGTTCACCATGTCACAAGATCGTATTGGGCGAACATTCTGGGAGAGTCAAACAAAACAGAATTGGAAGTTGCTCAATAAATTTACAGGTTCATAGCAGGTGCTTTAAAGGGCGGTGTTATCCTGAACACAGAGAAAATCTCCCAGCACACTGCTATAACCAGGGCCGGTGCTAGGGTCCATGGCGCCCTAGGCAAAATTGGCGCCCTCTCCCCCCCCCGCAAAAATCGGCGCCCTCCTCCCTCCTCACCCCGTCTTTTCTTACCTTGTCTCACCACCGCCGCCTCTCTGCTCCGTCTCCTCCCCTCCACTCACTGACACTAGTGAGTGAAGGGGAGGAGATGGAGCAGAGAGGCGGCGGTGGTGAGCAATAGCCTCTTCCCCCCCTCCCCATGCATCTGAATGCTGTGCGGCGGCCGTGACAGGTATGGTCAGCGGTCGCCGCACAGTTTTAAAATTAATTTCCAGTTCTGTGGCGCCCTCCAGGCGCCCTCCAAAGCCCGGCGCCCTAGGCAAGTGCCTAACCTTGCCTAATGGGAGCGCCGGGCCTGGCTATAACCAGCAAAGGAGCTGCTATTTACATTTGTACATAAAAATGTAGAAATCTCAGTTGCACACATTTGCAAATGTATGGAAAGCCACCCGCCCTGTCAAGAAGCTTCTGCTAATAGGGTGGTCCTAACTCTAAACAATGTATGCCCTAAGTCTTCACTTCCAAATCTACCATTTGAAACTACACTCAGTTTTGTAGAGCTGGTATAGCAAAAATAAAGTTGGAGCATGCCATGTGCTACATTGTGCAATATTAGCTCCACCCCTTGATATAGCATATATAAAATTGAGTTCACCTGAGTGAGCATCAAAACTATTGAAGATCTCCTTTAAGGCTTAAATGAATAAACATTTCTGATTATTTTTATTTGATTGTTTTTATTTGATTTTCCCTCTAAGGAGTCCAATGTACCTAAAAACAGCTTTTACTGTTACCTAACCCACCCATTATTCTGTTATGCCTGGTACCACCACATATTTCCTTTGTAAAAGAGAAGTGAGAAGTGGTCAGTTGGGTTGATGATCAAACTGAAAAAAATGCAGATGTTCTCATCATTATTTATTGTGCAAATACCCAAGTGGGAGAATGCCTGTGTCCTGTGTGGTGCATAGTAACATTTAATAATAAGGAAGGAGGGGGGATGGGGAATTGAGGTCAAGGGTCTGAGATACCCCCAAAAAAAGATAAAGGGAAAAGGAAAAAATAAACCTAAACTGAATATATGTCAACTCCTAGATAAGATCTGAAAATCCGCTAGTGGGAGAATTGTGGTGGGATGGGGTGTAGACTCCGTAGACTCCAGATATGGGTGAATTTGTGGGTTTTATTGTTCAGATAAGCAGAGATTCTTTCCTTATTTGCCAGGTACCATATTTTGTTGTATACTCGTTGCAGAAAAGGGTGATCAGGTTTTTTTTTCCAATAGCTAGCTACTAGGCATCTAGCCAAATTGAGAATCTGAGTAGCCAGTTCATCAGGGGTATGATCCAAGCCCTCAACAGGCAGCCCCATGAGGAGAGAGCATGAACATTTTTAGATTTTGGTGTTAAGGTTAGATTATTTTTCTGTGCATGCTAACGAAAGTAAAATCATCTTGCCTACTAACAATTGTGAGCCACCCTTTTAAATAATTATTACCTCCCCTTTATTCTCTTAAAGTACAGCTTGTTGGAGTCTCATTTATGTTTTATTGACTAGAATTAATAGGCATCAGAACTGTCATTTTATCTAAGTTTGTGAGAATTTAATTGAGGTTTAAAGTTTATCATTTGAAATGCTTTATTTGTAAACTTTGAACTCTTGTTCCACTGGTGCTAATAAGCATTTTATATACTATAGGATTCAAAGGCGCCAACTCAACTCGGCCGCGTCATTCTAGGAATAACGTGGCCTGCGCTTTATTACCATTAGTACGGTAAAAGTGCGCAGTATTACCGTTAGTACAGTAATTTTAACTAGGATAGGGCTCGGTTTTCGGAAAACTGAGGCCACGCAAACTTAGCCAATCCGCGCGCCCTCGGAACTGAAAACGTGGCAAAACAGCATTGTTGCGTCATCGGATTTCGCAAGTTTTGGATTCTATAAGTACCGCCCTCCACAAAGATCCTGCGCCATTTCAGAGAGACACAGAAGGGGTAGCAGGGTTGTCGGCATTCTGCAGTGTAGCTGGGCAGCGTCATAGCTTAAACTGAAAGTGGAGGGGTAGCAGTGTTCTTCAAAGTCTCCAGTGACATTCTACAGAGTTATAGTCCATACAGAAATAGGAGAGGTGGCATTGTTCAGTGCTGAAACAGAAATTCAAATAATAGGGCTGGCAGTGTTTTTAAAAGTCTGCCGTGGCATTTTACTGTGCCATAGCTCACCTAGAAACAAGAGAAGTGGCAAGGTTCAGTGCTGAAACATAAATTGTAATAATAGGGCTGTCAGTGTTCTTCAAAGTCTCCAGTGACATTCTACTGTGCCATAGCTCACCCAGAAATAGGAGAGGTGGCATTATTCAGTGCTGAAACAGAAATTCAAATAATAGGGCTGTCAGTGTTCTTAAAAGTCTCCAGTGACATTCTACTGTGCCATAGGTGTCAGGAGCCGTCCACGCACTCTTCCTAAATGCAGGGGATGGTCACCTGCTGCTCCTGCTGCTGGGGGTGGGTTTTCAACCCAGAAGAAGTCCAAGAAGAAGACTACTAGTAGTTTATAATAATTGACTGTTAAACAATCCTTTGCAAGAGGAAGCAAGTATGAAAGCTTTCACCCAGTTGCAAAATGGATCACAGACGCCATGGCGACTACGCTAGTATTAGATCTGCATCCAATATCCGCAAATGCAGCTAGTTTTACACAATTAATTGAGGTCCTGTGTCCCCGTTACCAAACTCCATCATGAAACCATTTTACTTGAAAAGCAATTCCTCACCACTAGCAGAAGGTTCTATATAATGTAATTATTGGGCTACAAAACACCATTCTACCCATTGTACACTTAACCACAGATATGTGTACAAGCGGAACTGGGTAAACTAAAGATTATATGACTGTGACAGCCAGCTGGGTTGGTGAATTGCCATCACCAGCATGAACAGCAGCAGCATGTATCCAACAAGCCAGCTTATTCTGAGGCATGCTACTCTGTGTATCAGCGGCTTCACTAAGAGGCATACCGATGACAACCTGGTTTATCCCGTTTGGATTCTCCTGAGGATATGTCATTTATGATAATGCCACCAATCTTGTGAGAGCATTACAGCTGGGTGAAATCCATCACATTCACTGTTTTGTTCACACAATCTACTTGGTGGTTAGAAATTGCAGCAGCTGTAAGAAGAATTTATTTTGCTCTACCACCAAGTGAAGTATGAGGTGGTAACAAGGTGGAATTCCACACTTTATATGCTTATGAGGATGGAGGAACAGCGAATAGCCAACCACGCTTAATCCACAAGTCATGATTTTGGGAAAGGAGGAATGTATTTTAGTCCAGTGCAGTGGAGAATACTTTCTGTGTTGTGCAAGGTGCTGAAACGATTAGAAGTAGTCACCTGTGAACTGAGTTCAGACACTGATAGCTTGAGCAAAGTGATTCCCTTAATTAGACTTTTTGAAAAGCACCTTGAAAAATTGAAAGAGGAGATGAAACAAAGAAATTACGCTAAGTATGTCGGACTTGTAGATGAAGTTCTTTAATCGCTTCACCAGGATTGAAGAGTTATCAACTATGCTTGATCCTAGGTTTAAGAGCTATGTCTTCTCTTTATTTCCAACTGTCCCAGATCACAAGAGATGCAATGAGCTCCTGGTGAGCAAGTTGACAGCTGAAGTGGTACCTGACATGATGGGGCCCTCTCCTTCTGTTTCTCAGGTTACTGCTGCTAGGAAAAAAACTAAGCTTTTCTAAGAGACCAAAGGATGATGCAGATGATTCGGCAGAACATTTTGACATCTGGTCTGGTCTAAAAGAATTGCCCAAAAATTGTGGCACCTCTGCCGTAATGCCAATGATCCTACTATCAACATCCAAAGATTGGTGGAGGATTATTTTAACGACAGCATAGAAATAGACACATCAGACAGTCCCTTTACATACTGGGAGGAAGAAACGGCAATTTGGAGACCCATGTACAAACTCGCTTTGCAATACCTAAGCTAGCCACCCTCCAGTGTATACTCGGAAAGTGTTTTCAGCACAACAGAGAACCTTGTCGGCGATTGGCATAGGAGGTTGCTTCCTAAAAATGAGGAAAAGATGATGTTCATCAAAATGAACTACACATTTCATGAGGAAGGCCTTTACTCGCATTTTGATCAAAGTACAGAGACTTCTGTAATGGTGGTTTCCAGCGGGGATTAATTAGTATTGTGTGAAGATGATGAACACACTGATGAGGGTGAGGATGATGACAATGTAGATTGCAGGTGCTGGGATCTAGCTGAGAGAAGGAAGCTAGCTGATGCTGGAATGCTTATTAATTTTGGGTAAAATGGCATGTTGGCAATTATGTTTTTCTACAGTAAAGTTTCACCTTTATTAAAGATTTTTTTTTTTTTCTTTAAACAGGTAAAAGCTTTTCTTTTCTTTACATTTTTGTGTTTGACATTTATGTTACAGAGACTCTTGTAATGGAGGTTGATGCAGTGATGAATTAATATTGTGTTAGGATGATGTACACACTGATGAGGCTGAAGATGATGACAACAACATCTTACCACTGTAAAGTTCATTGACAGCACTGTTACCTTTGCTGCCTTAAGCCCATTGTCAGCTTGTTTTGTGGGGGCCCAAACAAACCAATCACTTCAGCCACAAAAGTGTCATTCCTTGTCGCTAAAGTGCTTGGTCTATTAAAGTGTGCATGTCCTATTTAAGATCCATTAAAAGGGTGTGTGTGAGGATCCAAAGGACAATTCCATCTTGCAACACTTTTCCTTTCAGGTACCGCTGTGTGCCAATGTTGCCTACATGTGCTATAAGTGCTGAAGTTTGTTTTCAATCATCCCTTCAATTGCTTCTCTCTCGTACGTGTGACTACATACTTTGTTTTTCACTGGGTTCATCTCCAACTGTGTTATAGGAGTGCTCTGGGTGATGGCGATCTCCTTGTCTTCAAATCTTCGTCTGCAGGGGTTGGTCACACACCCATTTGTTTTCTCAGATCTCTTAGCTGTTCTTTCAACTGGACATATTTATCATCCTGCCTCAGGGCCTCCTCTGTATTATTCTTCTGAAGCGCAGTGTATTTCTCGTGTACAAGCTCTCTTAAATCCGGGATCTCATTCGGTGGGTCACATTTTAATTTAAGTACCGTCTCCTCAACTGCATCTATATATTGGTTTAAATCTCTGTTCAATGCAGTGTATTCCAACATGACGGATTCCATGCTGCCCACATGCTCTGTGTCACAGTCTGTCTGAAACAGATGTAATGACACTGCAGCTGTACTATCCAGTCCTGTGTCTACAAGTTTTTCCTTTCTTCAGAGAAGAGAGGGAGGTATCCAGAGAGGAGAAGGAGATTAAAGATGCAGCATGAGCAGACATGGTTTAATAACGTAGAGTTCATTGACAGCACTATTGGGTTTAAGACAGCTAAGCTATTGGTAGCTTGTTTTGTGGGGGCCCAAACAAACCAAGCACTTCAGCCACAAAGTGGCACTCCTTGTTGCTGGAGTGCTTGCTTTGTTAAACTATACATGTCTTTTTCAATATCTTACATAATTTCCCAAGGACAATTCCATCTTGCACCATTTTTCTTTTCTGCAACTGCTGTGTGGCAGTGGTTCCTGGATGTGCTATGAACTGCCATGTGTTTATGTCGTTCCTCTTTCGCTTAGCATTCTGCCAGCTTGCTGCAGTCTTTGTCCGAAAGTGGATGAGAATAATATTGTGAACTGTGAGGTATTCAACATTGACTGGACATGACTAGAAATTAGTGTTATTGAGGTTAATAATAATGTAGGAACAAAAAAAGAGCAAAATTATGTGATTTTAGCATATTTCAACTATTTTTCTAAAAAATACAGATCCAAAACCAAAACACAGGGGTCAGTGAACATCTCTAATTTTAACGCCGATTTTTACTCGTACCTCTCGGGCCACAAACAAAAATCCGGGTTAAAATTACTGAACTGAATCGCCCCAAAGAATGTATCAGTAGCTTTCACTGCCTGCTGTGTGCAGATAATAGAATGTGTGAATTGTTACAATAATGTAATTGTGGCTGTATAGTTCTGCTGCCTGTCTTTTGCCAAGTACTATTGTAGTAAATTTGTTAAACTAGGAAATTAAGGAAGATTTGTCTGTTGGATTCTTATGTAAACAAATTAGTGTGGTAAAATCAGCTTTAGTTTAATCAAAAAGCATATTTCATCAATCTGAATTGATCAACAAAATTGTGACGTTCACTTCAACTCTTTTTTCCAGACTTTGGCAGCAGACTGCCAGCATCGGATTAAAGCTGGAAAGTTTGGGATCGGGGTTTTCATTTTGTCCAGCTTGCATTTGGACTTGTTCCCATTTTGACAGGGGGACCCCACGTTGTAGGTTTCCGTGTTATAGTGGGGTTGGTCAAGTCTGTCTTAGGCTCTGCTGTTTATGGCTTTTGTGAATTGGTTGTTCCCTTGCTTATGTGGAAGCCTAGCCAGGTTGTCTAGCATGGGGGCTGGTTAAGGATTGTAGGTCAGGTCCACACACTTTTTTTTTAAATTATTAATTATCTATTTTACACTGTAAATATGTGGGAGTCATCATTATCAATGCCTTCCACAAGTTGATGATGATGACTGGAATATATTTACTGTGGCCACATTTTTACGCTCCAACCACATCTGTACACTTGATTTTAAGTTATATGCTGCATCTTAAAATTGTGTATCTCAAAATACAGGCGTAAATTTTTACGTCAACGTTCTAGATGTAAATTTCTATCCAACTGTAAATCATTAAGTTTTGCTGTAGTTTTACATTTTGGTGGTATGATTTACGTCCAACACTAATTTAACATGTTCATTGTGCAGCATACATTGCTCTACATATATCATCTGTGCTGTTATTACATTCTACTTTTTGTTGGCACGATTTATACTCTGCATTGCTTTATCTCTTTCAATTTGTGGAGATTACTGTTAACAAATCTTAAAGCTGGCATGTCTGTAATTAAGGGTATTGTAACTTTACAACTTTACATTAGTTACATGGTTATATGGTGTAAAAAAGACACAGGTCCATTAAGTTCAAGTTTTCATAAATTCAAATCTTGTTGATCCAGATGAAGGCAAAACAAAATAAACCCAGTGTAATAGTTGCCAATTTAGCTTCACAGGTGGTAAAAAATCCTTCATGACTCCAAAAATAGTAATTGCAAAAATTCACTAGATCAATCACACCCACTATTAATTACAGCTACATATAACATTCCTTGTAAGAAAGCCACACAATCCATTTTTTAAATTATGTTAATGATTTGCCATCACCACCGCATGTGGTAAGGAATTTCAAAGCTTTACCACACTTACAGTAAAGAACCCCTTCCTATGCTGATGGCGAAACCATCTTTCTCTCATCTGCAGTTGATAACCTCTAGTTCTCTGTATGATCCTTGGTACAAAATGTTTGTTAGTCAAATCTTTATATTGCCCACAAATATATTTATACATATTATATAGGTCACACCTAAAGCACCTCTTGCCAGAGTAAATAAATATGTTTGCACCACATGTAGTTGTCCCCCTTGTTATGCACCCCAAGATTTGATTTGCCTTTTGAATCGTTGTACAGCTACGAAGCATAATGTGTCAACTAGTATTCCTATGTCCTTTTCCATCTCAGCTTTCTCCAGTTGTAATAAATTTAATGTGTAAGTAGAATAGTTATTAGGTGTCCACATTTATCTACATGACATTTAATTTACTATATCAGCTCTGTGTTTATAACCCTACATAACATCAGTAAATATTGTCATCTTACTTTCTATGCCATCTAAAAGGTCATTCATTAAAAGATTAAAATGCACAGGGCCCAATACTGAATCGTGGAGTACACCACTAATAATATGATCCCAGTCTGAATATGTTTCCTTTATAGCTGTTCATTTAGCTTATAACCAATTCTCTATCCATGTATACTAATTTCCCTTAGATGTAGTACTCTCATCCTATGTATCAGGCTTTATGTAGAACAGTTTTGAAAGCTTTCATGAATCACAAATGTCCCATAAATTGCACTACAAGAACCTTACCACCTCAAAAAAAAGAAATCATAATTATCATCAACATTGTTTATTTGTAAGACGCCACAAATCTCCTCAGCGCTGGATAGTTTCTAAAATCATACATATACAATAGCATATAAAACAAAATAAAAGAAGTAGAAACAAGAAAGGCAAAGGAAGTTCACATGTGAGGCAAAGGGTAGAGAAGTCTCAGCTCATGAGAGCTTACAGTCTAGAGGGAGAGAGCGATGCTGAGACAATAGTAGATGTGCCAAACCCAGTATTACATATATAGTTATTTATCTATTATTATTTTTAACACTCAAAACATCAGATTTCTATAACACAGATTGACTCTGGAGCATGAAAAATAAAGGCACATCCCCAGTTTGAGCTGCTATTGTTCCTCCTAATAAGCATGGAGCTACACAGATATAATGGCATGAGGACTTAGTAACATATAAATTGTAATATTAATATTATAATAGTTAAAAAAGCAAAAACATTTGTTTTCTTTTAAGAAAAGTACAACAGGCAGTGTTAAAGAGCACTGCCTATGTTTCTTTGTCAAAGCGAAGGAGGAAGACTTTGAGAAAGTGAAAAATCTCTCTGGAACCACGACTGAAGAGCCACAGTCGAGTCACAAGCACAGTCACCCAGTCTGTAAAGTTACATTTATTATTTGGTTGTCCACAGTGGAAAAGGATTAACAGACCACTAACTGGAAAGTTAAGGTGTAAGTGCCATCTGAGGAGAAACTTGGATGATAGCGTGGATCAAAATCTGACGAAAAACACAAATCATTCATTTCTACTACATGTAACACCCACCGGTGGACATCGGTGTAATATTGTCCAAAGTATATACATCACCAACACTGGGTCAGTGCTTTTCATTACTCAGTAAAGACATACCTACCACACAGTTTACACTATTATTCTCTTTTTATCATGTATTCTGTATTAGAACTTTAAGGATCTCTATGTGGCAGAATAACCTTTCCCTTTGAATTAACTGATTTGATGCAAAGTCCAAATTAACTTCAATTTTTTTGAAAGGTCAATCAAAAGCCCACACATAAAGTCCACAAAAACTATTGTTAACTCATTAGTATGATTAAATGATATCTATGAGGCCACAATGATTTACAAAAGCCTTGCATGCAACGTAAGACATGAACCCATAATAGGATGCTGAATCTAACAATTTCAATGTTTCTCATTCATCACTATATTAAATTACCTTATACCCATCCATTACACCTACACTAGTCAAGTACACTATAGTACACCACCAACCCATTATTCATCTAACCCCCACTTTCATCCACCCACTATGGATCCACAACATAAACAAACTTATGGTCCACCTCCAACTGAACCTTACTCAACCTATGGACCAAAATCTTACCCCTAATTCCCTCAAGATGACACACACAGCACCATGAATAGACAGCCACTTGGAAATCCCAACACTACTATGGACCTGCAAAATCCTACCTCTCACAGATATTACATCCAACTTTAAAATAAATGTCCACTTATATGTTTTATAATTTATACGCTCTATGAAAATATTACAGTTTTATGTAAGTATTGCACATTGCATTTTGGAATATCTTTGTGGTTGTTATCCATGGTTCTTACACTTAAATTATGGGCTATTCAAACCCTTTTCCATATTTATACAATCTAGACCAGAAAAGTTTTCAGAAAATTTACATGAAGAGCAACAGCCTTGTTATCCAAAACCACAAAAGGAAAATTGTCACCATGGGATCCTAAAAGTGGCAAAATGGTGGTGGTAAAGTAGAGGTACCATGGAATATTTTCCACCCTATTGAAAAATGATGGGAAACATTTAATCTGCACAGCTGCTGTAGGCCCCAGTGACTATAGCTATCAGTATGACGGAAAAATATTTGTAAGACTTGTAAAATCTAAAGCCAAGGTTAGGGGGCATTTGAAATCTTAAAAGCTTTCCATCAGTTACTTGCACACAATGGGAACTAGGTTGAATTGAAGATATCATCACTTATAAATTGACACATATTATCTGTGGATTCCACCATGGGCCTCAAATTCAATACCTCCCAGATTACAATGCAGGTCACACTATTCTGTATTTTGCCCAGCAAGAAATGAAAATGGAGATAAGCAAAACTTGTTCAGTTGCCAGAAACAAATATGTAAATAACAAATACATATATATTTATATGTATGTGTGCATGTATGGGTGTAAGCTTGTGGACAAAGGGTTTTGCAATAAATGACACTCAATATAGCAAATAAGAATATTCATTAACACAGAGGGATGTTCCATATGGTCTCATCATTTTGGGGGCTTTCATAATATGTGGTTCTCCTGATTCTGTGGATCTACAAGTCACTTGTGGTTGGTTGTGCATGCTGGTGTCAGAGTCCTGGGCTCTGTGATTCTGCACAATTGATGCAGTAATGAAACCTGAACGTTGCGTGCTGAAATTTTGCCATTCCAGCAATGCTATAGTTACCTTCCTCCTCTAGCCAGTATTAAGTACACCTTTGTTGTGGCTTTATAATTCTGCCTTTCACAGCTTATTGGTTATAGCTTCTGTTCCTGGACCCTATCTCCTGCTGTGTTTTGGTTCGTTCACTGTCAATGACCTTTTGCTTGGATCTGACTACACTATTTTCCTGCTGCCTGCCACTGACCCTGTGTCTGGACTTGATTTTGCTATTTGCCTACCACTGACTCTGTGCTTGGATCTGATTATGCTACCTGCCTGCCACTTACCTCTTATATTGTGCTTGGATTTTCCTTCCACTGGCTGTTACCCTCTCTCTGACCATCGCCATTAGTCAGCATTTCTTTGGTTCCTGAACATCTGCATAACCACCAATGGCTCTTATTATCTAATTTATTGTGTCTCCAAAATTACCCTTCTGTTGTGCCATAGGATTGTGCTGTAGATAAGATACTACTACATGCTTAAGTCCTGGGGGCATGTGAGTACCGGTGTGCATGAATAAGTTTTATGAGAAAAGTGGTTCCTTTAGGTGAACATCACAATTAGCTTGGTTTTAATATCTTATCTCAGTACAGATCACCCTGGCCTTACAGCTGGGACTTGTAATACAAGAACCATAGATTGCATATAGAAAGGTCACTGGGTGAAATTAAATAAACACACACACAAGCAAATGTTTCTCATGGTATTGTGTTGCCTCATCCGAGTATTTTGCCTTGTGAGCGTAGGTCACAGACAGTGCAACTCATAAAAAATACTGTCTGACATCCAAGTAAACTCAAAGAACTGTCATCAGACTTCCTCAGATCCGTTGAAATGGTATAGTTAGATGGTGAGAAAACAAGGATGTACACAATAACTCCTCCTCCTCTGCCTCCTGGCTATCATCACTTTTCTATGATCCAGAAGAGCTGCTGCAGCTAGAACCTATAGGATAAGATTGACAAGGGTGACAAAATCCATGTTCTCTACCTTATAACAGAATGCATAATAATGTCTGCAATATGTAGAATAGAATTATGTGCAACAGTGTAGGAAAAGCTGGGACAAATTTAAATGTTAAAACAGAAATGTATTGATCAAAATATGAATTAATGACCGTGTGGCACATCACCAGCAATTGAATCTTCCCCTATATCTCTATACTCTTAATATTATATAGCTGCAACACTAATGAATGAAATATTATCAACTGAAGGCATCAGAGCATGTCTTTTTGTTTTTAACCCCTGGATTACTAGAATAAGAACAGAAGAACATTCAGGATTTCAATGTGGAATTTGCTGTGATTGGCTAGAATTATTCTAATTGGATACTTAGTCGCCATCAGGGGGGTACAGGGGGTACTCTTGTATCGGGCGGCAGCGGGTGCTGGTGTTCAAGGCCTCGGTAGTTCGTTGGTGGGGGGAGCAGGGTAGTGGGCGCTAGACTCATCTTCCTCTCATGCCGCTCCTCATCTGCCTCCCCTCTCTGTCTCGCCTTTGTCACGACTTGCATTCTGCAGCTGCTGTCTGCAGTGACCTTATTGGACTCATTAGGTATTCTACTTGTAGTACCACTGCCCACCAAAGGGGCCACTGTGCTACTTGGATCATTTTCCTTGATTACTGAGAGTTGTGTCACCTGCATAAGGCCTATATACACCTGCCTGCTTCATACGGTCTGGGCCAGATCATCAGGTCATTCCTAGGAGCATTCCCTGTTCTCAGCTTCTGTCTGCTATCTGGACTCCTGCATGTTTTTTCCATTGAATTCACTACTGCTGTTGTCTGCTACTTGGACTCCTACAAATTACTTCATTGAATACTCTACTGCTGTTGTCTGCTACCTGGACTCCTGCAAATTACTTCATTGAATACTCTACTGCTGTTATCTGCTATCTGGACTCCTGCATATTTCTTCATTGAATTCACTACTGCTGTTGTCTGCTATCTGGACTCATGCAAATTACTTCATTGTATTTTCTACTGCTGTTACCTGCTACTGGACTCCTGCATCTTCAACCATTATACCTGGTACTTGTAGTTCTACGCTGCCTGTTGAAATCTAATATTGCTGTTACCTGTGTCCTGGGCTCCTGCATCTTCAACCATTATACCTGGTACTTGTAGTTCTACGCTGCCTGTTGAAATCTACTATTGCAGTTACCTGTTTCTCATCTGCACTTTGAACTGTCTCATGAGTTACCTTGTCATCTGTGTTTGTTAATAAACTCATTATAACCACTTATACCCTCTCCGTGGTCATACCTGGGAAATCCTGACAGCCTTACACTGGCTTCCCTTCCCCTATAGAATCCTTTTCAAACTCCTCACCACCACTTACAAGGCTCTCTCCCACTCTACTGCCCCCTATATCTCTAACCTCCTCTCCATTCACACTCCTGCTCGCTCCCTGCGCTCAGCCATTGATCGCCGCCTCTCCTCCACTCTTATCACCTCTTCCCACTCCAGAATCCAAGACTTTTCCCGTGCCCCCCCTTTACTGGAATGACCTACCTCGTTCCATCCGCCTCTCTCCTACTCTGTGCTCCTTCAAACGTGCACCGAAAACCCACTTCTTCCTTAAAGCCTACCAACCATCCGCATAACCCCTTCACCTCCTCCACTCGCTCACTCCCTTGCCTCATCTGGCTCCCCTTGTGTCTGTTCTGTTTTCCCTCCCTTAGGATGTAAGCTCAAATGAGCAGGGCCCTCTTCCCTCCTGTCTCCCTACCTGTTCTTCTGCTCCGTGTTTATTGCTTTAACCTGCCTGGAGTTTCTGAAGTACTGGTATTTTTGTTTATTGTTTTGTACTGTTTTACCCTGTATAGTCTACTGTTTGTATGGTGTACGGCGCTGCGGAAATCTTGTGGCGCCTAACAAATAAAGGATAATAATAATAATAATAATAACCCACAGATACTCACATGATGGCAGCGCCGGCGTCCCTCCTTCTTCCTCTCTGCACTATTTACACTGAATGTCAGGCGTGAACTCATCAAGTCACGCCTGACACTCAGTGAGGAACTGTGCAGAGAGGAACAAGAAAGAAGCAAGAAGACAGAAGAAAAGAGAAGAGAGGAAAAAAGCTAAAACAAAGGTAAGTAAATAAAGGGAGAAAGTAACACCATGAGGAAAATGTAGGGGGGAAAGGCACAGACAGTATTAGGAAAAAGCAAGGGGGGAGAGGCACAGACAGTATGAGGAAAAAGTAGGGGGAAGAGGCACAGACAGTATGAGGAAAAAGGGGGGGAAGAGGCGCAGACAGTATGAGGAAAAAGGGGGGAGAGGAACAGACAGTATGAACAAAAAGGGGGGGGAGAGGCACACAGTATGAAGAAAAATGGGGGGAGAGGCACAGACAGTATGAGGAAAAAGGGGGGAGAGAGAGGCACAGTATGAGGAAAAAGGGGGGAGAGAAAGGCACAGTATGAGGGAAAAGGGGGGGGCAGCAGAAAGTCACTGAGTGATGGAGAGGGGGCAGGAAGGCACAGTGATGGAGAGAGGGGGCAGGATGGCACAGTGTGATAATGGGAGCCAGGTGAAGGGGAACAGCAACATGGAGGGCGCAGTGTGATCATAAGGGGGCACAACATGGTGATGAAAGGGCACAGTAATGTGTGTGTGATGGTACAGGGGGCTTGTGGCAATATAGTGTGAGGTAGGTGGTGGCTAATTAATGGGTGCAAGTTTGTTTGTGGGGTAATGGTTGGGCAATTTTATAATGCGGACTATTACTTTAAGATGGGGTGGTTTGGGGGCTACTGAATGTGGGGAAGAATGAGGTCTATTAATTATTTAATGTCAGTGATAGGCATATTTCTGAAATTTAAATACTATTCATTTATTGCTGTGGCTGTTTGTAGGGAGGGAAATAGGTTTATTTATTAAATGTGAATACTGTTATTTTAATGTTGGGGTTGGAGGAAGGTCTAATTATTAATCGTAGTGCTATTGATTTAACGCCGGGGCTGGCTGTAATTTTCTAAATGTACCCATTTTTTTTTTTCAACTAGGGCCCCTAACATTCCAGGATCCAGACAAGCTGCAACTAAAGAAACCTGCAGCCACAGGTGGGAAAAGTGAGATGGACAGGTAGGGGAGAGCAGGAGAGTCTGTGAAATGTTGTAATTCTAGTAGGGACAATGGCAATATTTGGTGAGTGTGTGTATATATATATATATATATATATATATATATAATAAGGGCCCCCCTTAACTTACCTGAACTTAACTGAATAAGTTCAATGATTTTTATTTCATTGCCATGGGCCCCCTTTCCTCCTGGGCCCCCGGGCACCTGTCCATCGTGCACAGTCGGAAAGATGGCCCTGGTTCATTGGGGGGGTCATCGGGGGGCCCTGCCCGTTCATTTGTACTGGGCCCCACAATTTCTGATGGCGGCCCTGCACACATGGGATATGAATAAAACCCTATCAACTGCTCTGGATCAAGTGGCTTCAGCGACACTACATACTTCGCGTAGAATTTCGTTGCCAACCATGGCACACTACAGTAACACGAACTCTACAAAAACTTTCCCGTAAAGCAGAACGTCACTGGCGTAAATCTTGTGCCTCTAATGATTTCATCACATATACTGATATCTACCACTCCTACAGAAATGCTCTGGACACTGCTAAACAAGCATACTACCGATCTCTCATCTATGCTCAGGCTTCTAACCCCAAACGCTTCTTTAACACATTTAACTCTCTTCTGAATCCTCCCGCCCCAAATCCTCCAAATAACATCAGTGCACAGGATCTCGCTTCCTATTTCAAGGACAAAATAGATAAGATCAGGCTTGAAATGGTATCTCCCTTGACAAGCAATCTGCTCAATTCCTTTGTAGCACCCTCTGACACTCTCTCTTCATTTGATCCCACAAATGAAGAGGAAGTTTCTACTCTCTTCTCATCTTCCTACTCTACCTCCTGTCCTCTTGATCCCATTCCCTCACAAATGGGTATGTCCCTGTCTCCTGTGCTCATTCCCCCTCTAACTAAAATCTGTAATCTATCTCTTTCTACTGGTATTTTTCCATCTATATTCAAGCATGCAGTGATTACTCCCATTTTAAAAAAACAGAATTCTGACCCTAACGCTCTCATAAATTACCGCCCCATCTCCCAGCTCCCATGCCCCTCCAAGTTTCTCGAGAGAATTGCCTACACACGCCTCACACACTTTCTTACAGCAAACAACTTATTGGATCCTCTTCAGTCAGGCTTTCGCTCTCAACACTCCACAGAGACTGCGCTGACCAAAGTTGTCAATGATTTGATAACTGCAAAAAATAATAACCAATACTCTCTTCTAATTCTCCTGGATCTCTCTGCTGCATTTGACACTGTTGACCACTCTCTCCTCATACAAACGCTGCAATCTCTAGGTCTTGAAGGCACTGTCCTATCCTGGTTCTCATCCTACCTATCTAATCGCTCTTTCAGTGTTAATTTCTCTGGATCCACCTCTGCTCCGCTTCCTTTATCAGTTGGAGTTCCACAAGGCTAAGTCCTAGGTCCTCTGCTATTCTCTATCTACACCACTTCTCTTGGAAAACTAATAAGCTCCTTTGGATTTCAGTATCATCTCTATGCGGATGATACACAAATTTATCTATCCTCTCCTGATCTTTCACCATCTGTGTTGTCTCGAGTTACTGACTGTCTTTCTGCCATTTCATCTTGGATGTCTTCTCACCAACTCAAACTCAATCTTTCAAAAACTGAATTAATAATATTCCCACCCAAGAACAGAAGCTTCCTGCCTGACATTTCTATTTCTGTCGATAACATGACCATAAATCCCACCCCGCAAGCTCGTTGCCTAGGTGTAATCCTTGATTCACAACTGTCGTTTATTCCCCACATCAACTCTATATCTAAATCATGTTACATACACCTAAAGAACATTTCCAGAATACGCACATATCTGACACAAGACACCGCAAAAACATTAATTCATGCACTCATCATCTCCTGCATCGACTATTGCAATTCCCTCCTTACTGGTCTTCCCAAAGTCAGACTTGAACCCCTACAATCTATTTTGCACGCAGCGGCTAGACTGATTTTCCTTACAAACCGTTATTCCTCTGCTGAGCCACTCTGTCAGTCTCTACATTGGCTGCCTGTATTTCAACGAATCCAATATAAAATTTTTTGTCACGGGCAGTAGGAGTCTTTACCCAGGGATCACCAGGTGATGGGCTTACCAGAGCAGTATAGATGGTAATATGGTACTCTGGTAGCGGGGTGATCACGGAACAGGAGACAGCAGATGATAGGGATGCTCGAGGAAAGTCTATGACTAGCAGCACTGGTAATTTATAGGTAGTAGTACACGAGGAACTGAATGGACAAAGGAAACGTGAGGGTAGTCAGTGGTCTGCGGCAGCAAGTTGTACCACTGCTATAGTGAGGAGGAATGTCCAGCAGCAACGAGGAAGTGATGAGAGTCAGCGGTCTGCGTTTAGCAAGTTGCACCGCTGTCTAGGTGAAGGAATGGAATCCAGGTGGGGGTATCCGGGAAGTCAGTGGTCTGCGTTAGCAAGTTGTACCACTGCTATGTGTAAGGATACAGGAACAGGTGACTCAGGAAACAGGGATCAGTGGTCTGCCTCTAGCAAGTTGTACCACTCAATATATATGTGAGGAGGAGCACGGGGAGAGAATGCAATACAGAGGACACACGGGCACACTGAACTTGATCCCACGATGATATGCACAATATAGTAATGACTGAACAGCACTGCACAATAATACAAAGTCACAGGAACTATCCGGGCAAAAGATAACACAGTCAATGATGGCAATAGTCTCAGCGGATAGTAAACTCCAGAGGAGAACAACTCAGTCCAGCAAGATATGCAATACACCAGCACAGTCAATGAGAAGTATGCATACCGTGGTTCAGGAGCAGGCTGTCAGACAGGAGTGCAGAGATACCTGAACGGCTGGAGGCCGGCAGGATGCGAAGTCCCAGGAGGGTGGAAGCGGTAATCAAGTAGGTGCAGTGCACAGGTAGGTAGACCAGCAGGGATAGAAACAAATACTCAGGAAGCAGTAGTATGTAGAACTGGACTCCTGGAGAACCCTGAAGAATAGAGATGGTCTAGACGAGATGAAAGCAGCGAGGCGTAGATCCGATGCAGACTGGCGAGTTGACACCGGCAGGAACACTGTAGAAGCACGGAGAGCGGATCAGCTGCGGCAGACACGAGTAGAACTGAGGGGTAGCAGCCAGCAGGACTCTGCAGGTACATGGAGGTAGCGGATAGAAATCAGCAGGTGCAGTCACGATGAGACACGGGAGAGTTGAGCTGAGCTGGAACTGTTGAGCACGGAGGGCAGCAGATAGGAATCAGCTGGTGCAGTCTCGATGAAACACGGGAGAGTTGAAGTGAGCTGATAACTGTAGTGCACGGAGGCAGCGGATAGGAATCAGCTAATACAGTCACGATGAAACACAGGAGTCGAAGTGAGCTGAAGACTGTATTGCACGGAGGCAGCGGATAGGAATCAGCTAATACAGTCCCGATGAAACACAGGAGAGTTGAAGTGGTCTGGAAACCACAGGAGAGTTGAAGTGGTCTGGAAACCACAGGAATCAGCTGAGCTGAATACACGAGGAAACACAGGAACACCTTCAGAGGCTCATGGGGAATGAGACTCCAAGATCAGGCAGCGAGGTATGGAACTCAGGTGCTTTAAATAGGGAGTGTTGCCTGATCAGCCAATTAACTAAAAGGAACAGGTACTGAAGGTTTGAAAGGGCTGCGCATGCACAGACCCTCAGGATGGTGGACGGCCTAAACACACGGGAAGAAGCACTCACAGTCTGGTGAGTGACAGTACCCCCCCTTTTAAAGGTGGGCACAGAACACCTGGAACCGGGCTTGTCCGGATTTTTGGAATAAAACTTCTTAAGAAGAGCTGGAGCGTTGAGATCTTCAGCTTTGATCCATGAACGCTCCTCAGGACCAAAGCCCTTCCAATGAACGAGGAAACGAAGAACTCCTCGCGAAATTTTTGCGTCCAATACATGAGTAATCTAGAAATCTTCCTCCTGATGAACTTGAACTGGCTGAGGTGCTGAAGGAGGGGCCGAGAAACGGTTGATGATGAGAGGTTTGAGCAAGGACACATGGAAGGCGTTGGAAATACGAAGATTCTTAGGAAGTAGAAGTTTGAAACAAACTGGATTTATCACTTGAATGATCCTATATGGACCAATAAAACGGGGAGCGAATTTCATAGATGGGACCTTCAAACGAATATTTTTGGTAGATAACCAGACACGATCTCCAATTTTCAGTGGTGGAATAGCCCGCCTCTTCTTATCTGCGAAAGACTTATATTTGGCAGATGTCTTCTTTAAACAGGTTTTGACCTGAGACCAAATATTTTTGAAGGTCTGACAAACAGTCTCTACAGCAGGAACTTGGATGGGAGGGAGGGCAGGAAATTCCGGAAAAGACGGATGGTGACCGTAAACCACAAAGAATGGAGTTTTGGAAGATGACTCATGGTACATGTTGTTATGAGCGAATTCAGCCCAAGGAAGCAATTCTACCCAGTTGTCTTGAATGGCTGATGAGAACATCCTTATAAAGGTCTCAAGATCTTGATTGACCCTTTCAGTTTGTCCGTTTGATTGAGGATGGTAGGAAGATGAGAGTGCTAATCGTATGCCCAAGGTTTTACAAAGGGCCCGCCAGAATCTGGAAACGAATTGTACTCCTCTATCTGACACAATCTCAGACGGACATCCATGAATATGAAAGATTTCCTTGACGAAATGTTCAGCCAGAGTAGACGAGGAAGGCAAACCAGACAAAGGGACAAAATGAGCCATCTTCGAAAATCTGTCTACCACTACCCAAATAGTATTACAATTTTTACTAGGTGGAAGATCAGTAACAAAGTCCATACTAATATGGGTCCAGGGCTTGGACGGAATGGGTAGTGGTTGAAGCAACCCCGCTGGAGTTCTGCGGGAGGACTTAAACTGAGAACACAATTCACAAGCAGCTACAAACTCTTTGACGTCTCTCCTCATCGAGGGCCACCAGTAACTTCGAGAGAGAATCTCAAAGGTCTTGCGTTCACCAGCATGTCCAGAAAAACGAGAAGAGTGGAACCACGAAAGGATTTTCCTCCTAAGAGTAGGAGGCACGAGGGTCTTCCCAAATGGTAGCACTTTAGTGGAAGAAGCAGCCAGCGAGATACATTTGGGGTCTAGTATAGAGTGGTTGGGAACCTCTTCAACGTCAGAGGACGTCACAAAAGCTCGGGATAGAGCGTCAGCTTTCTTGTTCTTGGCAGCTGGTTTGAAGGTTATGATTAATTCGAAATGAGAAAAGAAAAGAGACCACCTTGCTTGACGAGGATTCAAGCATTGGGCAGACTGTAGGTATGACAAGTTCTTATGATCCGTGAAAATCGTCACAGGGTGACGAGCTCCTTCCAACAAGTATCTCCACTCCTCTAATGCTACTTTGATAGCCAGCAACTCCTTGTCCCCGATAGTGTAATTTTTCTCCGCAGGCAGGAGACCCCGAGAGTAAAAGGCACAAGGATGGAATTTTTGTTGCTCCGATCGTTGGGAGAGAATGGCTCCTAAGCCGACATTAGAGGCATCTACTTCTAGGAAGAAGGGAAGTGTCACATCAGGCTGTCGAAGAATGGGAGCAGAGGAGAAGGACTCTTTAAGAAATTGAAAGGCTTGGAGAGCCTCAGATGACCATTGCTTAGTATTGGCCCCTTTACGAGTCAGGGCCACAATAGGAGATGCAATGGACGAGAAGTCTTGAATGAAGCGTCTATAGTAATTGGCAAAACCTAAAAAACGCTGAATGGCACGAAGAGTAGTTGGCTGGGGCCAATGTAACACAGCATTCACCTTTTCTGGATCCATTTGTAGGCCAACTCCGGAGACAATATAACCCAAAAATGGAATCTGGGGCAACTCGAATGAACATTTTTCTAGTTTGCAGAATAATGAATTTTTCCGGAGTCTGGAAAGGACCTCTGCCACATGTTGGTGATGAGAAGGCAGGTCCTGTGAAAAGATCAGTATGTCGTCCAGGTAGACAACGACACATACATATAACAAGTCCCGAAAGATCTCATTAATGAAGCCCTGGAAAACAGCGGGGGCATTACATAACCCGAAAGGCATTACTAAATATTCATAATGCCCATCTCTGGTGTTGAAAGCTGTCTTCCATTCGTCACCGGACCGGATTCTAATTAAATTATAGGCACCACGAAGATCCAGCTTGGTAAAGATCCGAGCTCCCTTGATGCGATCAAATAACTCAGTAATCAGAGGAATGGGATACCGATTTTTAATAGTAATGGCGTTGAGTCCACGAAAATCTATGCAGGGGCGTAGTGATCCATCCTTCTTTTTTACGAAGAAGAACCCGGCTCCAGCGGGAGAGGTGGAAGGTCGAATAAAACCTCGCTGGAGATTCTCTTGGATGTATTCAGATGTAGCTTGAGTTTCAGGTAACGAAAGTGGATACACCCGACCCCTAGGAGGAGTCTTGCCAGGTAGAAGATCGATCGGACAATCCCATGAACGATGAGGAGGAAGACGTTCAGACTGAGCTTTATCAAAAACATCGGCAAATGAAGCATACTGAGGAGGAAGTCCCGGTGAGGAAGATGAGATGGAAGATTGCTGTATTTTAAGAGGAATGACTTGAGAAAGACAACGATGATGACATTCAGCTCCCCAAGACGTAACTTGAGGAGTGCGCCAGTCAATCTGGGGAGAATGACATTGAAGCCATGGAAGGCCTAAAACAATCGGACTTGTCGTAACAGAAGGAATTAAAAACAAAATCTCTTCATGTTGTAGCACACCAATCTGAAGCATTACTGGAGACGTACTCTGGGTGATGAGACCATTGATGAGACGTGATCCATCTATAGCAGTCACAGTAATCAGTGTTTTCAAAGTAATCACTGGTAGGGACCATTGATTCACTAGGGATTTAGAAATGAAATTTCCTGCTGCTCCAGAATCAATCAGTGCTTGAGACTCAAAGGATTTGGTAGCAAAGGAAATCGTAACATCAAAAGCGCAGACTTTTAATTTCATAGAAGATGGAGAGGACTCCAGGGACCCTAACTTCACCTCTCCAGAACTAGTTAGGGCCTGGCATTTCTCGATTTCTTAGGGCAAGAACTGAGCATATGTGTGGAATCAGCACAATAGATACAAAGTCTATTCTTTACTCTTCGGTTCCTCTCCTCTGAAGTTAATTTGGAACGTCCTATCTCCATGGGGATCACAGGAGATGACGCTGGACGAAGTTGAGGGGTTGAGCGAAGAGGTGCTTTAACTGAAGTTGTTTTCTCAGATTCAATTTCACGAAACCTCATGTCTACACGATGGCAGAGAGAAATCAAATCTTCTAATGACGTAGGTAGCTCTTGGGTAGTCAGTGCATCTTTAATTTTATCGGAGAGCCCCTGCCAGAAGGCGGCAATTAATGCTTCAGTGTTCCACTGAAGTTCAGAGGCTAATATCCTAAATTGAATGACGTACTGGCCTACTGTACGAGAACCCTGACGTAAACGGAGAATGCTGGAAGCAGCGGAGGTCACACGACCTGGTTCATCGAATACACTTCGGAACATAGAAATAAATTTGGCACTATCTTGTAATACAGGATCGTTCCTCTCCCACAGAGGGGAAGCCCAAGCCAGAGCTTGTCCAGAAAACAATGAAATAAGATAGGCCACTCTGGAACGATGGGTAGAAAAATTTTGAGGTTGGAGCTCAAAATGGATTGAGCATTGGTTGAGAAAACCCCTACAAGTTTTGGGGTCTCCATCATATTTTGACGGAGTAGGCAGGTGAAGCGTGGAAGCCGTAGACACCTGGGATGGCACTGGGGAAACGGAGGAATGCACAGGAGCTTCAACATTAGCTGTAACATTCTGTCCAGATGTTCCTTGGGAGGCTAACGCCTGGTAACATTGAAGTAACAGCTGTTGGCGAGCATCCTGTTGCTCCACACGGGTAACCAGATGCTGCAGCATCTCTTTAGCTGTAGATTCCGAATCTGGGTCTGTCATGGCCTGATCTTACTGTCACGGGCAATAGGAGTCTTTACCCAGGGATCACCAGGTGATGGGCTTACCAGAGCAGTATAGATGGTAATATGGTACTCTGGTAGCGGGGTGATCACGGAACAGGAGACAGCAGATGATAGGGATGCTCGAGGAAAGTCTATGACTAGCAGCACTGGTAATATATAGGTAGTAGTACACGAGGAACTGAATGGACAAAGGAAACGTGAGGGTAGTCAGTGGTCTGCGGCAGCAAGTTGTACCACTGCTATAGTGAGGAGGAATGTCCAGCAGCAACGAGGAAGTGATGAGAGTCAGCGGTCTGCGTTTAGCAAGTTGTACCGCTGTCTAGGTGAAGGAATGGAATCCAGGTGGGGGTATCCGGGAAGTCAGTGGTCTGCCTTAGCAAGTTGTACCACTGCTATGTGTAAGGATACAGGAACAGGTGACTCAGGAAACAGGGATCAGTGGTCTGCCTCTAGCAAGTTGTACCACTCAATATATATGTGAGGAGGAGCACGGGGAGAGAATGCAATACAGAGGACACACGGGCACACTGAACTTGATCCCACGATGATATGCACAATATAGTAATGACTGAGCAGCACTGCACAATAATACAAAGTCACAGGAACTATCCGGGCAAAAGATAACACAGTCAATGATGGCAATAGTCTCAGCGGATAGTAAACTCCAGAGGAGAACAACTCAGTCCAGCAAGATATGCAATACACCAGCACAGTCAATGAGAAGTATGCATACCGTGGTTCAGGAGCAGGCTGTCAGACAGGAGTGCAGAGATACCTGAACGGCTGGAGGCCGGCAGGATGCGAAGTCCCAGGAGGGTGGAAGCGGTAATCAAGTAGGTGCAGCGCACAGGTAGGTAGACCAGCAGGGATAGAAACAAATACTCAGGAAGCAGTAGTATGTAGAACTGGACTCCTGGAGAACCCTGAAGAATAGAGATGGTCTAGACGAGATGAAAGCAGCGAGGCGTAGATCCGATGCAGACTGGCGAGTTGACACCGGCAAGAACACTGTAGAAGCACGGAGAGCGGATCAGCTGCGGCAGACACGAGTAGAACGGAGGGGTAGCAGCCAGCAGGACTCTGCAGGTACACGGAGGTAGCGGATAGAAATCAGCAGGTGCAGTCACGATGAGACACGGGAGAGTTGAGCTGAGCTGGAACTGTTGAGCACGGAGGGCAGCAGATAGGAATCAGCTGGTGCAGTCTCGATGAAACACGGGAGAGTTGAAGTGAACTGATAACTGTAGTGCACGGAGGCAGCGGATAGGAATCAGCTAATACAGTCACGATGAAACACAGGAGAGTTGAAGTGGTCTGGAAACCACAGGAGAGTTGAAGTGGTCTGGAAACCACAGGAATCAGCTGAGCTGAATACACGAGGAAACACAGGAACACCTTCAGAGGCTCATGGGGAATGAGACTCCAAGATCAACGAGGTATGGAACTCAGGTGCTTTAAATAGGGAGTGTTGCATGATCAGCCAATTAACTAAAAGGAATAGGTACTGAAGGTTTGAAAGGGCTGCGCATGCGCAGACCCTCAGGATGGTGGACGGCCACGGTTCCTAAACACACGGGAAGAAGCACTCACAGTCTGGTGAGTGACATTTTTCTACTAACATACAAGGCCATCAACAAAATTGCACCGACATACATTTCCTCACTTGTCTCGAAATATCTCCCTACTCGACACCTCCGTTCTGCACAAGATCTACGTCTCTCCTCAACTCTCATCACATCCTCCCATTCTCGGTTACAGGATTTTTTCCGGGCTGCACCTACTTTGTGGAATTCCCTCCCTCGCACAGTAAGAATTTCCTCTAGTCTTCAAACCTTCAAGCATTCACTGAAAACCCACCTCTTCAGACAAGGTTATGATATTCCTCAACCATCATCTTAATTTCCCTAGATTACCCTATTGCCATCCTCTACACTGCTAACGCAAGACAACAACCTTCTGACCAACATTGCAACACACACAGCCCACTCAGTACTTTTACCTTTGCAGTCTGGCTGGTCCATTGTGCAATATGATGTAGCACATGCCCTTGTGTTTCTAACTCCCATTGTCCTATAGATTGTAAGCTTTCGAGCAGGGTTCTCTTACCTCTCTGTCTGTATGTATTACCCAGTATTGTCTTATTAATGTTTGTTCCCAATTGTAAAGCGCTACGGAATTTGCTGGCGCTATATAAATAAATGTTGATGATGATGATGATCTGGTAACTTCTAACTGATTTTAGGTTCCTGTATAAATTCAGTTCTTTATGTTCCCTTTTGGTGTTCCTCAAACCCTTTTTCCAGCAATAAAGCTGTCTCCCCCCTATGTGGGTATCTCCCAAAGCAGGGGTGCATCATATCTATTTTTAATGGCATCATGTCCTTTTTCCCTTCCTTCCTTAAAAGATTTGGCTATCCTCCACACCTTGAACATTCATGTCTGAAATGCATGGACTCCACTTACATTGGTCTCCAATAAACTTGCAGCCCATCACCATGCTTGTTGTAGCTTATACCACACAAAAAGTTGGTGCCAACCCTTCCCTGGGAATTCAAAACTCATCCACAGGCTATTGATCCTCCAGCTTCACTTCTCTGCCAGTTCTCCTGTTACCTCCTTTCTCAGACCCATGTGACCTTGCACTATTTCTATTGCCATAGGCTAAGGCTAATGCTTGGATTCCCTCAGGCTGCCTCATCTCCCGAAGGGTCCTCTTGATGGTACTGGATGTGGCATAGTGCGTGGGTGGGTGTGAATGATTGAAACAAAGTTCCTAGCGCTGTGGTCAGCAGTTTGGTCGGTGGTTTATCAATATTACACATAGTTACTCAATATTCTCCACTACAGCTACCACTACCATGTGTAGATGTTTTTTTACTGCAAACCACCATTTAAGAATATTCTTACTCTACCCTCTCTCTATCTCTCTCTCTCTCTCTATATATATATATATATATATATATATATATATATATATATATACCACTTAAGCTCTTTAACCAATCTCCATACAACTAACTTTCTCACTGTTTTATATTAACCCTGCTTATCCCTGAATTAGTGCTGTCAGCCAACTTTGCTTATTTCAGGGTTCTCTTTGTCTTCTGTGATTATTTTTTATTTAGTTGCCCAATGTCGTGAACATAGAGAGATTGCAGTTATTTAAAAGGGATAATTCATAACTGCAGTGTAAATAGGTGATATCAAATGAATCCATTGATAAGTTAAGTGTAAGATTTGCAGTCAGAGAGTCTGATGTAAATTTATTGGATGGCTTTGCACATTTCAGTGTGAAAAGAAATGTCACCTGGGGGCAGCTTCAAAGGACTCCCGAGGTGAGATCTAGACTATTTGTTACACTTGAATAGACTTTTGGGTACCGCTCAGCATGTGGTCTGGCTCAATGTGCTGACATAGCCTATATGTAATACTGTATAGACAAAAAGAATTCAGGTTTAAAATATGCCACTTAAAATCAATAAAAGTAGTGATCAACCACATATTCCTCAATAGCATGATGAAGGGCAGCTCATATGTTAAATTAAGAATTCTGCCCCACAGATAAATGAAGAAAAGGAGTGTAAGCTCTGTGAATGCACTGCACTTAGGCGTGTTTGATATCAAAAGATGGACAAAGTCATAGGAGATTTATTAATGATAAAAGTGGATCGATGTAACGCTCTCCAGAAAAAATATATCACATAGTAGAATTGGTTAGCAAATCAGGCAACATGTAAATGTGGATTGAAAAAGTGTCCCAGGCCATAACCCCCGATTAGCATTAAACGCTGCCCCTGTGAAGACCATCCCATTTCATGTTGGATCCTCTTCAGTCAGGCTTTCGCTCTCAACACTCCACAGAGACTGCGCTGACCAAAGTTGTCAATGATTTGATCACAGCAAAAAATAATAACCAATACTCTCTTCTAATTCTCCTGGATCTCTTTGCTGCATTTGACACTGTTGACCACTCTCTCCTCATACAAACGCTACAATTCCTAGGTCTTGAAGGCACTGTCCTATCCTGGTTCTCATCCTACCTATCTAATCGCTCTTTCAGTGTTAATTTCTCTGGATCCACATCTGCTCCGCTTCCTTTATCAGTTGGAGTTCCACAAGGCTCAGTCCTAGGTCCTCTGCTATTCTCTATCTACACCACTTCTCTTGGAAAACTAATAAGCTCCTTTGAATTTCAGTATCATCTCTATGCGGATGATACATAAATTTATCTATCCTCTCCTGATCTTTCACCATCTGTGTTGTCTCGCGTTACTGACTGTCTTTCTGCCATTTCATATTGGATGTCTTCTCGCCAACTCAAACTCAATCTTTCAGAAACTGAATTAATAATATTTCCACCCAAAAACAGAAGCTTCCTGCCTGACATTTCTATTTCTGTCGATAACATGACCATAAAGCCCACCCCGCAAGCTCGTTGCCTAGGTGTAATCCTTGATTCACAACTGTCGTTTATTCCCCACATCAACTCTATATCTAAATCATGTTACATACACCTAAAGAACATTTCCAGAATACGCACATATCTGACACAAGACACTGCAAAAACATTAATTCATGCACTAATCATCTCCCGCATCGACTATTGCAATTCCCTCCTTACTGGTCTTCCCAAAGTCAGACTTAAACCCCTACAATCTATTTTGCACGCAGCGGCTAGACTGATTTTCCTTACAAACCGTTATTCCTCTGCTGAGCCACTCTGTCAGTCTCTACATTGGCTGCCTGTATTTCAACGAATCCAATATAAAATTCTTCTACTAACATTCAAGGCCATCAACAAAATTACACCGACATACATTTCCTCACTTGTCTCGAAATATCTCCCTACTCGACACCTTCATTCTGCACAAAATCTACGTCTCTCCTCCACTCTCATCACATCCTCCCATTCTCGGTTACAGGATTTTTTCCGGGCTGCACCTACTTTGTGGAATTCCCTCCCACGCACAGTAAGACTTTCCTCTAGTCTTCAAACCTTCAAGCATTCACTGAAAACCCACCTCTTCAGACAAGGTTATGATATTCCTCAACCATCATCTTAATTTCCCTGGATTACCCTATTACCATCCTCTACACTGCTAACGCAAGACAACAACCTTCTGACTAACATTGCAACACACATAGCCCACTCAGTACTTTTACCTTTGCAGTCTGGCTGATCCATTGTGCAATATGATGTAGCACATGCCCTTGTGTTTCTAACTCCCATTGTCCTATAGATTGTAAGCTTTCGAGCAGGGTTCTCTTACCTCTCTGTCTGTATGTATTACCCAGTATTGTCTTATTAATGTTTGTTCCCAATTGTAAAGCGCTACGGAATTTGCTGGCGCTATATAAATAAATATTGATGATGATGATGATGTTGCTTAAAAACCTGTGTTCTGAAGGAACAGACTGTCAGCTTCTTGGGGAATCAATCTAATTGAAGGACTGTCCATCTTTTCTGCCTGCCCCAGGCATACAGATTATAAGTGAGTTATGCTCTGTAGTATTATCCCTTTTTATTTTAATCTGGTGTTGCTTGTTATGTCAGTCTATTAATTGTTTATTCATTATTTTTCTTTATATCTGAATGCCCTGTATTTTGTATATTAAATCTATAATTTAATAAGTTGCGTCCTTGATACTCTAACGAATCCTTTAGCATATTAGAAGAGAGATTGCTCGACAAGGTTAACCCTTGGAATGCCAGTGTGTGATTTGTTGATACATTTGATTAACAAGCTGTGTGTGCTTGCATTTACATTTGTGTAACAGTCTGGAGGAGTGAAGAGTTAACCCTGTGTGTGCTGGTGTGGGTCTTGTTAGTTTGTGGATAACTAGAAGCCTGTGTGCCAGTGTGGGACAGTATATTGGGGTCCTATTGCCCGTACTCAATAGGTAGTGGCAAAACCTGAAGTGTGTGTATGGGGGCGATTTCGTAGGTCTATAACCTGTGTGATAGGTAGAGAGAGACTGCAGCCTGAAATCCTGTGTGACCTCGTACAGCGAACACCCCAAAGTCACGGCAACTGGGAGCGTGTCACCCAATATTACAGGTTTTGTTTTCTAGCTGTTTTTGTACCTGAAAAACATTTTGGGATTAGGCTAGACAATTTTAAAATCCAGTTTTCAGCATCAGACCTTACTGGTCTAATTTTCCTTTAGCTATTGACTTGCTTAACCTTATTTCCTTTTTTCTATATGCCTTGTATCTCCATGATTAAGTTTCAGTCACTTCCATTTTTTTATGTAATTTTTCTTTATTAAATTTTAAAGACATCAATAACAATTGTACCACAATTACAGACAAAACTGGTAAAACCAACAAAGTTAAATACATCATAGCTTAATCAGGCAATCAAATACAATTTATGATGTCAATATGAAGGAAGAATGAAGGAAGATAAAAGAGAAAGAAAGGATGGAAAGGTGTGGGGGAGAATAAGGTATTTCCTAGAATAATCAGAAGGTTGCTGACATAACTCATTCGTTTCTGAATACTGGTTCATACAGAAAGAGTGATCGTTGAATATAAGAGCCGTCATGTAGGGGCTGTTGTTGGGATGGATAAGGATTTGAATTTTCTAGAATCCTGGAATTCGAGCTATGGGTACCAAATTCTGTAGTATTCTGGAACTTATTGGTCGTGGAGAATGTTAATTCGTCCATGGTTCTATAAAATTCCAGTCTCCTGAACCAATCTCAGATAGACGGGGGTATTACTGATTTCCAGTGGATTGGTATTACTGCTTTGGCCACTGAAATAAGATGTTTCAAAATAGATTTTTTTGAATCGGGAGATTGGTATCTTAATCTCATTGAGTAACCAGAAGGCCGGGCTATCGTGCACCTCGTCACCTAATATTTCTGAAGATATCTTGATAATCTGAGTCCAAAAGAGACAAAGTACCGTACAACCCCAACAGATAAAAAGGAGTGCTAGTAGCATTTTGGTATCGCCAACAGGAATTAGGTGTCTCTTGGTAGATTTTTGCCAATTGGACAGGACATCTATATCATGTAGTAAATATTTTATAACAGGCTTCCACCACAGATACACTGGTGGAACATGCATGGACTGTCTAGAAAATAGCTGTGCAGTCTCCTTCTCGAATCAGGTCACTTAGGTCTTATTCCCAAGCCATAGTTAACTTGGTCATGGAGTTAAATAAGTTTTCGATAAGACGTTTATAGATATTGGAGAGTAAAATGTGGAGGGTAGATTGTGGCTGAGCACATTTTTTCAAATTCTGTGAGGTCTCTGGTTATAGCTGTACGAGGTAGACCCGAGAACAGCAATTGATTGATTTGAAGGTATCTCTATATTTCGGAGTTCGGTAAGTCCAATTTAGAGTGTACCTCCTCAAAGGTAAACACACGTGTAACCGATCAGCTGGCCGACACGTGTGATCCCTGCCCGAACCCATGCCTTGAATGCATTATTTTGGCAACCTGGAGGGAATGAGGGGTTATCAAAGATAGGGGACATGGGTTAGGAGATATGTGTGAGTCAATTTTAATTTTAACATTTTACATGATCTCTAATCATCCCTTGTTACCTTCAATACTTTCTAATTTAACCACATTGGTTGCTTTTTATTTCTAGAATATTACCTGCCGTATGGTACGTATTTACAACATTTATTTAAAAAAACGTAATTTCCCACTTGAGCTTTAGTGTTGTAATGAATAACAATTTTAGGACATTAAACTAATAAGATACTAAATATAATAATATACTGGTAAAAAAAAGAAAATAAATGCTTATTGATGTTACAGTATTTGATGTTAATGCATTGGTGATCCTTGCAGAAGGCATTCATACTGTCAGGAGTTAACAGACTCCACAGAGCCATTACAAAAGGATATAAGCTGGTCTGTATGAGCTCCTTCCCGGGCAGCCAATCAGAGAGGTTCACAGCTCAGACAGCTTGAGCCTCCACGGAGCAGGAGAATATACAATGGTGGAGGAGTTAATGGAAATAAAAAAGGAGATAGGGACAGAGAATAAATAAAAATAAAATTGCATAAATAACTACATACTCAGAGCGATAATTGAGTAAAGAAAGCACAGTGGAAGTCAAAGGGATAGTGAAAGAACCAGTAGAGAGAGAGCCTTGACCTTGAGTTGCGCAACCAGAGCCTGCTTTCAGTGATGCAAAATGGTATATTACAATTGTGGTGTAAAATAGTGGGATTTATTACTAGCTAGTGTGCATAGTGTCTGAATATACTAACTAAGATTGCTGTAACTTAGAAGCAAAATGCACAAGAAGATGAAGTTATGTTTTAGTAATGGTGTATACTGGCTTATTAAGCCGGAAGTTGCAATTGAGAATTCTATGCAATAGTGATATGATGTTGTGGCAAGGGGGGGGGGGGAGTATGTCACTTGTGGGAAAGGGTTTAAATTCTCGATAAGCATGGTAATGATTGGCCCCCTCCTCAGATTGGACTTCATGCTCTACTCAATACGAGTAAACAAGCATGCTTCTGTTCCTATTTTATGTTTCATAATTTGGAAGCTATTTTTAGCATCTTGCAATGAAAGAAATATTTGTACAAGGAAACAGAAATATTTTTACAAGTTTTCTGTCATGACCATAGGACTAGATGCAAATATAGAATTTATAAAAGGAGAATTATACACAGAACATTTTTACTCTGGAGACTTATTAGCCCGTGGCAGGATAAGGATGAAGAAGCAAGGCCCAGATTCAGCATCCCCGGGACAAGCTCACACAGTGGCCACTGATACTAACCAGAGTAAAAATGAGGACACCAATGGCTGAATCTACAGGAATTGGAGTAGGTAAATAGTCAGGAATCAGGCATAGGTGAAAAGGTAGGAGGCAAACAGGATGGTAGAGAGACCTAAGGTAAGGGCAGGCAGGAAACAGACATAGTAAGATTCAAAGCCAAGGTCAAACACAGACGTTCACAGAAGACAGTCACTGCTGGATTGTTGGAACAAAGAATATGAGTTAATGATCTGGCACTGGTTGCATGTAAAATGGTTGCTTACATTACCCAGTGATTTCAGGAAATCTGTCGCAGCTCGATATGAGTGGAGTAATAATCTACATTGGGCATGCTCAGGATCTTCTTATCCTGTAGTTGTACTGAGCATGCTTGGGGACTTTGATAGATTGACATGTGTTCTCAGGATCCTGAAATTTCCTTAGTTACATTCAGTCTAGATTTGGAAATCACTGTAAATGACAAGGAAACATTTAGATTTAGCAGTTTATTAGAACATGTATTACCAATTAAAATTGTACTTACATATCTATGGTGGTAAAAGAATAGTGGAGCATTTCAATGATGTTTCCCACTAGCATAGATTTCAGGTAACCTGGATAGACTTGTGTTCAATCTATCTGTTTCAAGTATGTGTCAGTAGGAAAACAGCAGTATATAACATACTTAGGGCTAAATTTACTAAGCTGCGGGTTTGAAAAAGTGGGGATGTTGCCTATAGCAACCAATCAGATTCTAGCTGTCATTTTGTAGAAGGTACTAAATAAATGAAAGCTAGAATCTAATTGGTTGCTATAGGCAACATCCCCACTTTTTCAAACCCGCAGCTTAGTAAATCTAGCCCTTAAAGTTCAATGGGAATTTGCATAGTTACCTGACAAAAGAAAACATTAACCTAGTGAAAAATCATAAAGAAGAGTATGTACATTTTTACTAGATGTTTATATCATATGTTGGAGTGAACCGACCTTGAAAATATTACTGTTAAAACATAACGGACAGCTAATACATAAAAACAAATCTTAATTTTTAAAAAGCAGTGCTCCATTAGAATTTATTATTAAAACAAGGTAAAGTTACTCCCAGACCTGATCCCATCGGTCTCCCATCATCAGAACACGCTAATCAGACATATAAACTGCTACAGCCACCTGCCAGCTGGAAATCCTCCACAGCACCTTTGCAACAAGAGGTAATCAACAGGCTGTGGTACACCTACAACATGGAGTATAGCCTGTAGAGTTTGGGAACCTTGGGTGAAACACCATAACCTGAGACTGCCATTCCCAATATAAGAGCATACATAATACTGTGCATTGGAGCAGTGTTCTCTCCTAGACCTCTCACTCCTCCTTTAGATGTAACACTGAGGGTGGTGGAAGGGAACATGATTTTACTGGGGTAGAGGAAAATATAAGGAGCACTACCCAACAATTTATTGCACAGGATGTTCAAAATATACCTGCATTTATTTTCCTTGTAACATAATTCCTTTTCTTGCTCTATCAACACCTGAAGACTTGATTTATGTGTTTGGCAACGTAGAAGCTGTTGTGGGAAAGAATACCACCCCACCATTAACCCTAGGGTGGATCCAGTAGGTTTGAGATTAAATTATTGTTTCTTTTCTTTTCTACACGTTTATCAGTTTGACGGCATGACAGCATACTGCGTGCCATGGCTCCTAATACTTCACCACCACCTACACCTTCATCTTAAGGTACGTGCGGCTCTGCACACAGACTAAACTATGGGACTCAATTTACACTTATGCTGTAAATTTATACTGCGTTCAAATTTACATAAGGCTTATAATGTACTCATGTTTTGTCAGCGTATTAGCACATAGCAATAAGGGGCCAGATTTATGAACCCCAAGGTGACCCTTCACTTCCCTGGCACTGCCAATTAATTACTAGCAGTGATTGAGCCAGCCACACCTGATACAGTAGCATGTACTAGCAACATGCGCTATTAATTGAGGATAATAGTAATCACTTTCTTTTGTGCCTGCTGGATCGCTGGATCGCTGGATCCTGTGGTTTTGTGGTATCACCAAGTGACAGGATGAACTGTGCTACTATCCCCATTTTGTCCAAACTGCACCTTTATTTCTACAAATTACAGCCAATACTGTACAAATCTTAGCTATGTCACCCATAATTATACACTATGTATATTATGTCTAATATGCCCAATATATAATACAGTTCCATGCACACATATAATACCTATGCACAGTATAGAGTATAACACAGAATAATGGACAATTCTGTATAGCATTCATGCTTCCCATATACAGTGCAGCTCTACATGCCCTCAGTATGCAGTACAGCTCAACGTGCCAGCAGCATATAGCACAGCTACATTTGTCTCAGCTTATATGTAACCAGTCTCAAGTACAGCCCTTAGTATGCAGAACATCTCCACTTGCCAACAGTATGCAGCACAGCTCTAGATGCCCTAGTATACAGTACAGCTCCAGATGCCCTAGTATACAGTACAGCTCCAGATGCCCCCAGTATACAGCACAGCTCCTATGCCCCCAATATGGGGCTTAGCTCCTATGCTCCCATAATGCAGCACAGCTCCAATGCTCCCCAGGATGTAGCACAACTCTAGATGCCCCCCAGTATGCAGCACAGCTCTTATACCCCCAATATGGGTCTTAGATCCTATACCCCCAGGATGCTGCAAAGCTCCCATGCTTCCCAGAATGTAGCACAGCTCCCGATAACCCCAGTAGGCAGCACAGCTCCTATGCCCCCAATATAGGTCTTAGATCCTATACCCCCAGGATGCTGCACAGCTCCTATGCTCCCCAGGATGTAGCACAGCTCCCGATAACCCCAGTAGGCAGCACAGCTCCTATGCCCGCAATATGGGTCTTAGATCCTATACCCCCAGGATGCAGCACAGCTCCTATGCTTTCCAGGATGTAGCACAGCTCCCGATAACCCCAGTAGGCAGCACAGCTCCTATGCCCCCAATATAGGTCTTAGATCCTATACCCCCAGGATGCAGCACAGCTCCTATGCCCCCAATATAGGTCTTAGATCCTATACCCCCAGGATGCAGCACAGCTCCTATGCTTTCCAGGATGTAGCACAGCTCCCGATAACCCCAGGATGCAGCACTGCTCCTATGCCCCCAATATGGGACTTAGATCCTAAGCCCACCTCATGTCTGCTAACCCCACTCTCCTTTTCTCTTTTCTCCTGCTGAGCGCTACTCACTGACCTTCTATTAGGGCCCTGCACGTGTCAGGAGGTTTAGAGTAATGCAAATCCCGCACTATTGAAAGCAGGGTGCCTATTAATAAGAAAAAAATAACAACTGGATGACCTAATGCGGTGACTGACCTATCTGGCCGTCAATTTGCTTGCTCTCCTACATAGAAATGGTCCTTCCTGTACCACAGGTTTAGAAACCGTGATCTTAACAATTTTTTATAGTTTAAAAAAAAACCTATATATATATATTTTAAAATGCTGACACAAAACTGTATTTTGTTAATAATTCAAAGCAGCTGGTAAAAAAACTGGGCTACCACCTAATATACATTATTTACTAACTTGGCGATCCCCCTGGCAGGCACCCTGGGGGCTGCAGCTTTTGTAATACAGAATCTGCAAATCTATTTCAATCAACATTTTAAAACAGCGGCAGCGGAGCGTTGTAAGCAGGAGGTCCAATCAAAAGACTGATTGTGGCTCCTCATTCTTCTTCCTGCACACACTTCCTCCTCAGCAGGGGTTTTCATCCAGGGTTGTTAGAAGGACCATGGAGGTCAAGGAAAAATGATTGCTTGGATCAGCCCCAGGGGACCCTGCTAGTTAGTAAGATGTATACTTGGTGGTAGTGTAGCTTTAAGCTTGTATTACACTAGAAAGTATCCTTATGTGTTATTCTATAATGTTCATTGTTATTGGTGGTATTCATTTCTTGGTTATGGAAGGATTCATTATACAAAAGTAAAATGACTGTAGTATAGTAAAATTAGTATTAGTATAGTAAAATTACAATCACATACTCTGTAAACACAGTTTTTTCTTCAATATCTATAGCATTTTCTTAAGGCTTACAGAAACCCTATTCATGTAAACAGTTCTTTGGACTTGATTCAATCATATTTCTGTACTTCTCACACCCTCCCGATAAAATAACGACCCCCTCCACCTGATCACCCTATGGACTATTTACCTCAGTTCCTCAGGTCAAGTTTCCCATTCCTTTATTTCTGCCCAGAACAAGAAATGCTGACACGGAAGGTGAAGCTGTCACCTGCTGCCTTGCAGCTTTCTGCCCTTTCTCTGAACCTGTCACAGATCCTCCTCTTCTTTTTCTTCTATTGTCCCCAAATACCTGCGCTCTGCTGTGTGTTCTCCGTGCTCCGTGTCCCTTAAAGGGCCGGTAATGTCAGGAGACGCAGCAGCAGCAGCTTCGGGACAGGGGGAGAAGGGCAATGTCAGGGGAATCACAGTAAGAGGGCGGGGCATGGGGAGGAGCCACAGCGGCTGCAGTTCATGTGGGGACATGGACCAAGGTAAGTAGTCTAGACAGCTGGTGGGGTGATGGGGTAACTGTGGGAGGAGGGGTTAATTATGAGGTTTAACACTGTAAATTGCACAATACCCCTAATGCAGACAGATTAAGGTAAACATAGCAAACATTAGTTCTTATTATTGTGAAAGAGATTAACTGGCTGCTGGCTGAACTTGTATACAAACCTTAATATATTAATAAACTAAAATACAAACACTGTATAACTGAAGTTGTTGTTTTTGTAAAATAATGTAATAATCAAAATGATCATAACATATTATTGGTTGGTGGTTTTGTTTTCCTGATTATTATATTAACAATATTGTTATTTGACAAATTCATACAGAGAATGGGGTTATTTATAGCATAGTTATTAACTCCCCTGATTTTCGGTAACAGTCTCAAGTCTTTAAGTTTTGTCACTGACAATGATCCTGATTTGTTTTCACATTGATAACATGTTGGGATGTATTTCTCAGTATCTGTTGTATAAGTTAAATATATATATATATATATATATATATATATATTTAACTTATACACCCATAAAACAAGGCTACAGACTGAGTGCTTTTAAACAGGACACAGAACTCTAACGTGACTTTAATTATCCTTGTATTTCATAGTAAGGTGTACATTGTTTCTTTTATTATAATATGCTTTTATTCAGATTTCAAATGAAGAATTAAAGAAAGGGGTACAGAAGAAAAAAAGGGATGGGGTTGCCTATAACAGAAAAATATACGTCAAAAAGGTTTTGTATTGATAAGTAAGACTAGTAATTTACATAAAAAATGTTAAATAACAACCTTCAAAGAATGTTGAAATGTAAACTAGGTGCCTTATTAGAGCCACGTGGGGTGGCGTGTGAGGGAAACATGGAGGCGTTAGTACGGGGAAATGGAGGGGGAGAAAGTGAGTAAACCGGATTTTAAGTGAAGGTTTGAGCTAGAGCGTGAATAAAACTGGACTGTATTTTGTGTGGAGTGTGGAGCTAAACTCAAAGTGTGCGGACCAGGGACTTTAGAAACTGAGAAATTGAATAGGGCGGTGATGTATTATGCTAATGATATGTTCAAGGTTGTTGATCTGCCAGAGTTTTTCAACAAAGGCAGGGATCACAGGCGGATCTGGTTTTCCAGTTGAGAGCTATTAGGCATTTAGATTCTGCGAGTAGATGGCTTATTAGTTTCTGAGTGTGCATTAGTGTATTAGAGATCAGAAAATAGGAGAGATTGGATTGAAGACGTACTTGTTTAATTGCGTTAACTAAATCATGGACTTCTCGCCATAATCTCTCTGCTCTGTGGCAACCCCATCAGATATTGGACAAGGTGCCCTCAGCACTTCAATTTTACCAGCAAAGGCCTGAGAAGGTCTGGTAAATAGCACAGAGCCGAGTTGGGACCAAATGCCACCGGAACAAAATTTTATATGAGTTCTGTTTAATAAATTTTGCCCACTCCTGATGCAAGCCCAGTCTTGCAGTTTCAACATCTCTCCCATGTACTCCCCCCAGCGACATTCATGCAATTCCTTCTCAGGTTGACCATGTTTGATTAGGAGGGAATAGAAGGTGGCGATTAGGCCATTAGGGGAAGATCTTCTTCTAAGCAGAGAGCCCCAAAGGTGGAGGGTTGAAGAGGTGCTCATGTTTTAATTTTAGTATTATAAAGGTGGCAAGTTTGTAGGTACTGGTAATAGGAACTCTGTGGAAGATTGAAGTGGTCACGGAGCTCAAAGCATTCGGGGATGAAGTTAGGGGGCATAAAGTCCGGAGGTATTTAACATTGTGGTTTGTACAATGTTTATATGTTTTAGGTTTGAGGTCTGGAGGAGATGCACCGTTCTATTGTGGTTTTCTGTCAGCTTGTAATCATACACACAGTAACTCCAAATGCAGAGCGAGAAGCACAGGGTAGGGGGTATGAGAACCATCTGAGGTCTATTCTTAGGGTCCATCCAAAATAGGGTATATGGGGACAGCATAAGTAGGGTGTCTGCCCAAAGTCTAAATTGAGTATTGGGATGGGTAAACACTATTTGAGTAAGGGTGGCTGCCAAATAATATTTTTGCAGTCAGGGAAGGCCAAGGCCTCCATCCCTGGAGTGCCTAAAGAGGACTATCTGGCAGGTTCTGTGCTTTCTGCCTAACCAAATGAATTATGATATGCCACTCTGCAGGTAGCTGAGGGTGTTTGAAGGGACTCTGATAGGCAGGGTTTGGGATAGGAAGAGAAGCCCGTACATCTTTTTTTAAAATGAGAGAAAGGAAACTGTCAGCATGTCTTATAGCTATGTTTCTGAGAAGATATTGTGACGGAATGCTGCAGAGGGAAAGACTGAGAAGATAACCTTTAATTATTCCCTTATGTGTTTCATTTGTTTTATTTATTACCCCTTTATATTATTTATCCTTTGATAACAAAGTCATAATTAAATAGTTATTTTAGATGACGTTTGAGAAGCTGGAGTACCATTTGAATCTATACCAGGTCCTCCTGGGCATCTGGGATTACATTTACCATAGATTGCATTAGAAACTATCCTTGAAATACACTGAAAAGTATCCTTGTGGATTATTCAGTAATACCACTTGCTACAGAACAAGAGAATGTAACAGTCATTTCTTGATTATTGAAGGATTAGTAGTATAGTAAAATGATAATCACATACTGTGCAAACACTGTTTTCTTTAATATCTATTGCATTTTATTAAAGTTATTCATGTAAACAGTTCTTTGGACTTTCTTAATTCATATTTCTGCTTAATCTCCTAGATGACAAATCAGATGGCATCCTCCTCCCATTGATCCCATGCTGTGAAATGATGAAAAACAATCCAACTTTAACCATTGGCTGCCTTCTTAAAGATGCCATACCGATAGATATCAAGAAGATAACATGGAAAGATGTGGATAACAGTAAAGCCAAACAGCTTCCCCCAATCAATACCAGTGTCATTCGCGCAGTAAGCAGCTTTCTGACCATCAGTTCCACCGACTGGAATAAAAATAAATACACCTGCTCTGTTGGTGACAACAAAAAGGAACTGAATGAAGGTGGGTTTTATTAGAGCCACCCAGCATGTAAAAAGACATATTGTCAATATCTATATATGTTCATAATATATAGATAATATATATATATATATATATATATATATATATATATATATATATATATATATATATATATATATTATGTATAACCTTATACTTGGTATACCATCTGTGCAAATAAAACACATATGTATAAGAAGACTACCTCATACAAGCAACTTTCCTTGTTTGACATTCACATTATGATATATAGAACAGTATATTTAACTCTATATACTGTATGGCAAGGAATAATGTACACCAGGCTTATATAGTCACTGGACTCCACAATGACTTATACTATCCCTATGCTTTGCTATACATTAAGGGGTCCTATATATAATGTAATCTTCTTAGACCTTGGGATGCATGACATTATTTAACATTTGCTATACCATGCGGCTGATCCGGTTTACATGGTTCTCTCAGACTAAAAATGTATTGGTTTTACTTTCAGACTGCACGAGGACTTCTGTTACTGTTACACATCCCCACACTGAGGTCTTACTGGCTACTTGTGAGGATAATTCGCAGTTGAGCATTGTGCCTGTAACTTGTCTTGTATCTGACTTTAAACCCAATGAGGCCTCTGTTCTTTGGCTTAAGAATGGAGTACGTCATGATGCAACTAACTCTGGATTCAAAGCCTGGAAAGGTGAAGATGGTTTATTCTCTGGAAAGAGTACACTGAATATAAGCAGAGAGAGTTGAATAAAGGATGACAGGTACACATGTATGGTGACCCTAAAAGGACAAACTTCAATGCACAATATTAGCAAATGTTCAGGTAAGGAAATGCTATTAAGCATCTAAAGCTTATTTTCTATTTATCATTATTACTAGCCTTGATGTCAATATAAGCTACGGGATTGTACTCTGAGTCTTCTACCTGAGCAGACGAATCTAGCTAATAAGCTTTGTAATTCTTTTAGTACAGACAAGGGGACTTTGATTGGGAGAGTTTGAATTAAGTGTAGAATTGTAAGTAATAGATTTATTTTAACTGCTGCTATTCTCCTACCCAAGATATGAATTGAATATCCCAGTCAATGAGATTTTTTCTTACAGTGTCTAACAAGACCAGGAAGTTTGCCTCATAAAGCTGATTATAATGTCTGGACAGGAAGTCACCTAGATACTTTCATTTCAGTTTTGTCAGTGTTGATTTTAAAATTGGATAGTTCTCCATGTGCCTGGAGTTATTAATGAAGGAAAGAGGACATAATCCACATACATGGATAGTTTAAGTTCTGGGGTGCCAGCTTTTATACCCGTTATTTTCCCCCCTCCAGAGGGGGGAACAAAGGACAACATCGTTTGGTACTATTTGCAATCAGGAAGGGGACCAAGGCAGCATCATTAGCAGTTACTGGGGCTTAGGGATTGTGGCACAATGCTGCAGTGCCACATAAAAAATGACAATGGAAGCCCATTTTCTTAAGCATGCATCTTGGAAAAAGCCAAGTAAACCCTGTCAAAGACTTCTCAGTGTCTAACCACCAGAGCAGGGGACAAATGTTTATTGGCTGCATAGATTAAGTCTATTGCTCTCTTTGTTTTGTTTGTAGCTTGGTGTCCCGGAATAAAGCCTACTTGTTCCGGGTGAAACAATGCTGGTATAATAGAAGCCTGTTCACTAACAATTTAGCAAACACATTCAAAAGCAATATAGGCCTGTAGTTGGCACACAGGCTGAGGTCATGTCCTTCTTTAGGAATAACAATGAAGTCTGGTGTCTAGTGGTGTCTCTTTCAAATGTATTGCCCTGTAAAACAGCATTCATCAAGAATAAGAGCATAGGCATTAGGGCGTTCGCAAATTTGTTTATAAGACGCTGTGGGGAGAATTAAATTTTCCGCGTTACTGCCGAAAGTAGCGAGACCTGCGCACAATTACCAATATTATGGTAATAGTGCGCATTATTACTGTTAATACGGTAATCTTAAATGCTGGTTTTTGCCCGCGGCTCAGAAATCAGGGTTAAAATTACTTTAGTAACGGTAATATAATTAATGCCACATTGAGCGCGGCCGAATTGAATTCCCCTCTATTAGTCTATCGGGCTTAGGAGTAGGTACATTCCTGAGGGACTTTATTGTCTGTAGGATTATGTCCTCTGTGATTACATTATGTAAAGCAGATGCTTGTGCGACATAGCACATGTACGTAACAATTCTAAAAAATGTTTGTTGGTAGATCCATGACTAATGAAGGTGAATGAAAATTATCAAGAGAGACATAATACATTTGGAATCTCTCTGAATTTTTTTGGCATCATAAATAGGTTGATTTTCTGTAACTCTGATAGAGATAATTCTATTACATGTGCATTTGTTCTTTAATAAGATCATGTCTGCCTTGTCTCCCCTCTCATAAAACCTCTGCTGAAACCATTACTGAGTCTTGGTTGCTTTAGATGTGAGCAATTTATCAAGCTGGCCTTTCAGTGCTGAGTTTAATACATGTTTGCGTTTAGAATACTTCTGATGGCGGACAGTTAGGTCCAATCTTGCAAAAGCGTTCTTCTCATAAAAAGACAAGCTGATATGAATGCCTCTAATAACTGCCTTGTGAGCCCTTGTGACCTTTCCATCTGAGTGTAGGAGTGGTATCAGTTCGGATGTTATTATCTTGAAATTCTGTAATCTTTTGAAATCTTAAAAAAAGATGATCATTTACTCTCTTTTATTTGTGACACAGAGAGCAAAGTGGAGAATATCCAATACGATAGATATAGCTGAATGATCAGATCAGGACTCAGGGGAGACCCCAGCTGCTCCAAGTGAACGTCTAGTGTTAGAGTCCATTATGATCATGTCTGTTCTAGAGTAGACCTTGTAGAGGACTGAGTAATGTGTGTAAGTTCTATCACTGCAATATAGGACACACCAAGAGTTACATAGATAATTTAAAGACACTGATTCTGGAGCTTATATCTAAGCTGGCAACGGCACTGGTCGTTGGTGTTGGTGGTGAGCTATCAAGTTTGAAGTCTAGACAAGACCCTTCAGACCAACATGTGACCCACTTCAGTTTGTGAGATTTTAGCGAAAAAATATATGAAAAGTGCCCTTTTTTCCTATTTTGGGTGCGTAAAGTGTGGTTAGTGTTGTTGGATGTTGATTGAGGGACCTGTCCATATATTGAACCATACTTGTGGATCTCTATATGAAAAATCTATTGAGGCTTTTTTCATGGTGGCTTTCTGGGGACGTAGTGGTTACCTAAGAGGTGCAGAGTGAGCACAAAGAGGCCAAACCAAATGGGGATCAGAGGGTCTATGAGTGTTGATCTTAGTAAGAGTAAAGTCGTGGGAATGGAAAGAAAACAACCTGACTAGCAGGGAATGTTTTCCGAGTTAACAAGGCAGCACATCCTGTGTACTTGGGGTTCATTTGCGGGGCGGTGGCCAGACAGTGGCAACTGCGGTTTTGGGTAATTCCCAGAAACATAAATATTTGTGATGTATGGGCAGTAGTAATCAAACATGTAAATGCAATAAGAAACCAACAAATTAGTTCACTCAACAACAGGTAAATAACAGCTGAAGGTAAAGTGACCTGCCCAAAAGTGAAACCAACTCCATCAAGTCATAGTCAGCATGAACTTACGGAGACTTGACTCAAGGGGGAACAATCCCCAATAAAAAGCATAAAGCTATAATCTAAATCTATAGGGTTCTCAAGCTTATATCGAGCAATATTGTTCAATAAAATACATTTCTGAGTGTATTGATCTATCCCAGTGGTCAATCTGATCTCAGATTAAATGATGAAAGCGAGGCGGAAGGTCTAAGACCATGAAAAAGAGCGAGGTGAGGTATGGTTAGTATGAGTCAGAGGTCCCACTTAGTTGTTAGGGGATTTGTCTGCCTCCAGATCTGTCCAGTCAGATGATCATGGAAGTGGGAAAATCGAGTTTCCTGCGTGTAGATCGCCAAAGGCCCCAAGTCTGGGTAAGTCACAGGCGATATGGGACTCAAGATGGAACACATGTCCTTTTGAGCCCATTTCTGGTGGAATAAGGGCTCGGGAAAACCTGTTTGGTAGGTAATTTTCCATGCTTAGTTCAGGAGCAAGTATAACACACGTCCATCCAGAATGGCTACCAAGCCATGCCCCAAAGTTTACTAACTTTTAATGCTACTATTTAGAATTTGTTTTCAAAATGAGGTGGGCTATCTAAATTATATATATTTTTTCCTAATCACTATCGTGACATGATTTATAACTGGCAACTCCCTTAAAATTCTATATGTGCCAAATTGGACAAATACTTTGGAGTTTCCCTTTCTAGGCTATTGTTATTTCCAAGGAAAGCATTTAAATTGACACTTTCAAGGTCCTAACAATTATTTAGACTAGTGACATTTCAAAATGTGAACACTAGAAAGATTTTTAGGCTTCTGAAATTATTACCAGCAATTTAGCAGAAATGTTTCCTCATTTGAAGATTATGAAAACTTTAATCAAAAATTTCCGATTTGTTTTGTCCATTCAGGTGCATGTTTAGCTCTCATGCAGCAGATTACCTTGATATGTCTCAATATTTTCTCAATATGTCTCAATATTTTTTACATCTTGGTGGATAAACATTATGTTATGTTTTGATTATGCCCATCTATAGAATGTGAGTGAGCACCAAGTACAGTTATGTATGCGCTATATCCAGGCAAATATGCCTACTTAAGCCAATGCCTAGAACACTATCATTCCCCAGGACACGTTCTATCAATGACCTACTCTTCTCTACTGTAATTTTTCAAAACCGTTTCTTTTTCTAGTGTTAATTTTACTACAATTCCCACTTCCTGTGCAACTGGAGAGGGGACCTTATTTGTCACTAGTTAAATGTGATCTCCAACTTTTGATGGTTACCGTGCTCATTAGGAACCCTCTATTCTCTCTCCTATTCACTTTCCTGGCTTTTCCCTTTCAAGTGCCTTTCTACATGTAGACATAGCTTGAACTTAGCTCTGCTTTTAAAAAGCCAAAATAAAGAATATCTGATTTGGCAATAAGAACCTTGCTCTGAAATGCTAATTAAATGTGACTATATATTTATCCACAGTTTGCCCAGGCAGTTTTGTGACACCCGTTGTGGACCTGCAATTGCCCTGCAAAGAAGATTTGCTGTATAACAATGGAACAATTATTTGCTCCATTCTGGGTAGCAATTTGAATGCTAATCAAATATTTTTAAAACTTGATGGTAAAACCGCTAGGATAGACACAACCGGAAATGAGAACAATAGAACGGTTTCATACAAGGTTGCCACCAAAGTATGGGGCTCGACAGATAAAGTGTCTTGTGGTGTGAAGCAGCCCTGCTACAAGCAAGATGTTGTGAAAGAAATTCATGTTGGTAAGTGATGTGGGTAACAAACCTTTAGAAGCACTGGTATGTTTATATGAGCAAAGGGTAAATAATTTAATTTTACAAAGTCCAGCATTAATAAATACAAATGCTAAATATTTTGTTTCTCTCCTCTTTACCAGTCTATAATTGCACAATCTAAATAGGATTAAACAAATGCAAATTATTGCCATATTGTTCTCCTGTAGACAGGGCCGGATTAAGGGAATGGAGGCCCCTGGGCTAAGGGGGCCTCCATTCCCCCGTGAGGGCCCCCCCCCCCATGATCCGAGCTGCCAGCCCCTCCCCCCGGCACTTACTTCCTTCTCCGGCGCGCTGTACGCTCTTTACTGAGGAGATCTCGTGAGAGTGAGACTCACGAGATCTCCTCAGTAAGGAGACTACAGCGCGCCGGAGAAGGACCGCAGTGAAAGTGCTCAGCAGCACTGATCGTGCCGGGGGCCCCCCGCCCCCGACCGTTCAGTACTGCTGCTGAGCACTTTCAAGGGCCCCCTGGATGCCATAGGCCCCTGGGCTGTAGCCCAGTTAGCCCTATGGTTAATCCGGCCCTGCCTGTAGACAGGTGTAGATGCTGTGCCCCACTCACCTTAATGCAATGCTGAACAATGATGTATACCTTGTCACTGGTGAGGTGTGTCATTTCCAGTACATAGGTACTATAGCTAGATATTGGAAGGACAGCATGAGTAAACATTTTCAATGACACTGATGCCTATAACAAAGCCCTGTCATTTTGAGTCATCAGATATCTGTATCTAATTTTATATTTTAGAAAAATTATGAGAAGAGCATAAGAAAACACATTTGGAAAAGAAAAGCCAGCTGGATTTTAATATTAGGGAGCTATGATTCCCCATGGATTTGGAAATTTCTGATATAATTCAAGTGTCCTTTTTAGAAAACATTTTACATTTATTTTAAATGAATTATTTTAATAATTAACTAATATAGGTCACAGTGAAACTAGCAAAAAAAAGAGCAGCTCTAGTGTCTGCACTTAAATTAATATAAAATAAATAATTAAACTAAAATAAATCCTGGGAGTACGGGAGACTCCTGCATTTTGGAGAGTAATCAAGTATGTATAAATGTCTGCCGACATTTGTCACAATATGTCACGATGATTCTCACTTCACAGATGTAACATGCAAATCTCCCTTCCGATATAAATATAGATGGATGCATTTTGAGAGAATAAATGGAGGTGTATTGACTCTCACATCTGATACGTATATGGAGGTGGCGACACTAAACACATTTACATCCCCTTGTGCAGTGCAACAGAATCCTTACCGCAGTATTAGGTTATTTTTACAGTTATCTGTTCAGTACACTGGTGGGTCTGAAGAAAGTCACTGAGTGGTGCAAATTGATGCACTCAATGTTACTAAACTAATAACTGGTGTGTCAGTGCCATCCATTACTTATATATGTAATGCTAACAAGTGCATCTCACTTGATATTGTACTCAAGCAACAACTATACATGAATATGCTATAGTGTAATTTCAGTGAAGGGTTATTTAATCCACCAGAAGTGAGGTCAATCAGGAAGGGATACAATTACATTGCTCTGGAAGCTGTAAAAACAAACCTTTTTATTATATCCTAGTCAGCACATAGTATTTCAGTGTGCTTAGATGACTTCCCTGTGTATGTGAAGGTGCATACCTATTATATGCTCTCGGGATATGCCACCACATACTGCAAGTGCGCCTTGGCCTGTGGTGAAGTGGAAAAATCTCCTGAGGCACACAGCGAAAAATCTAAATGTCCCAACAAATGTCCATCCATTTCCTAAAATAAATTTTAAACAAATATAATTCTCAAATATAGCTTACATTAATCATGAGAGTGAAGGGACATTGGGATCACTTTTATTACATGTGACACTTTTGTGCGTTTGGATCTTTTTTTTTTTTACTTTGCTAACACAAAATATGTCCTATGAAAACTATTGAGCTAGACCCAATCTCTGCCATCTGGCTGCTGGTGTAAAACACAAGTCCTTCTGCGAGTGGAAATGGCTGTGTGCCTCTCCGTACAGCAAGGAACGCTGATAAAAATACATCATTTCAACCCTTTTAGCTCATTTAAATACTATAATTCCTCAAAACAATACAACTTGTTAATTTGCAGCCCTTGCATTGCAACATGGTTTTGCCCAGAAACTTGAGTAAGAAAATTTACTCAATTTTTTGCTTAACTTTCCTAATGAATCAGGCCCATAGAATCTAGCCTACATCATGAAAATAATTTTTATTATTCCTTTTATTGGAATAAAAAGGAGAAATGTACGGTAACAGTTGTTTCTTATATTGGTCCAAATCATTATATGTTTACTGCAACAACTATTAATTGGGGATGTGAATGGCGTCAAAATAAAGTTATAGTAATTATCCCCAATATATCTTGTTTATCTGTTAGATCACATTGCCATTGAGACCAACAGCCCCGACATACAGATTATGGCACCTTCTTGTGAGGACAATACTGAAGCTAGTGATTTGTCTTTAGTTTGCATCATCTCCAACTTCTGGCCACGTGATGCTTCAGTTATCTGGCTAATGAATGGAGAAAGGGTTGTGAACTCTGGCAAGGATTTCAGCCCAATGTTGACCAAAGAAGGAACTTACTTTGGAAAGAGTGTACTAAATGTGAATAAACAGAGCTGGAATAAAGAGGACACATACATTTGTCAGGTGACCCATCAGCATAAATCCTACTCGCAGAGTATTAGCAGATGTTCAGGTAAGAATGCAGCCATGGTCTGGGAATAATCGTTTAAAGCTTGGTTATTTAAATTATTAATTAGCAGACACCATGAAGTATTAGTAGACTGTGAGAGACTTTTATAAATCGTGATTGTAATTGTATTTGCTAGACAAGCTCCAGGTTTATAAACATGGGGGCCTGAATCATCAAGGAAGGTAAATGCCAATGTGTGCCGTATTTAGCGTAAATTCGCACTGCGCATGCCCTTAAACTACCATACACTAGAGAGTGCAGCAACATCCAATTCATCTTGAAGCAGAAAGGACCCTTACTACAGCCTATGATTTCAGTGGTGGAAAGGGGCGGGGACTGGGAGTATGCACATAGTCAATGTACAGTAAAGACGAGGTATGCAATCTGCAAGTACATTTTCTGCTTCACCATTCCACATGTGTATTGCTGTAAACAAATAATAATTTAAAAAAACAGCCAGCTTGCCCCCCCAATCAGCCTCAGCACTACAAATGTTTGGCTGGTTTCCCCTATAACAGGTAGATCATGAATGCGGGGTTCCCTGCAGACCTAGGCTGGTGTCTCTGGCAGGGGAGACATTGTTTTTGTGCACTAACTCCTTCCAGAGGTTACCAGCTCGTGGCAACAGGTGCTGGAGCTTTTCCCCAGTCCTGGTCTGCAAAACTGTGCTAATTAATGAGATTGAGACCAGAATATTGATCCTAAAGACTCCTGCTCATTATTTCAAAAGAGTACAAAAAAATTAAAATAAGCACACTTCAAAACCTCAAAACCCCCTTCTTTCTTCAACCATCATAGAACAAATGGGAAATTAAATGTTTGTTCTTTCTTAATTATGGCCTTATTGTTATCAATTTTAGACGTGTGTGTTCATTTTTCAATGAGCAAATTTCAGACACCCGTTATTATTTAAGCTTGAATGACTTACAGAACATTGCCTATGTATTAGCATTAAAGTATTAAATCATTAGAAGGGAAATGGATGTTTAGAAAGTAAGCTATCTTCTGTCAGCTTCTCTGGATGATGCACATTTAGGAGATTATTTAGCAGTGGACATATATACACCCTGAATGTATGTAGGATGAAATGCATACAAGAAAATGGGCATTTGTGTGCATATGTTCTGTCAAATTCACCTCAAGATACATCCAGCTGTAAAACAATAGCATTTGTGCTAGACGTGTTTTAGGCTTACACGTATGTATACTTCATACTTGCCAACTCTCCCGGAATGTCCGGGAGACTCCCGCATTTTGCGAGAGTCTCCTGGACTCCCGGGCGAGTGTGGCAATCTCCCGCATCTGGATAATTCTACCCACTTCCTAGTGAAGTGGGCAGAATTAAGTACCAAACGCCGCGATTCCCGGTGAATCGCTGCGTTTGGCCTCGCCCCCCACTGTCAAATGACACATTTTGCATCATCACGTCATGGGGGCGGGTCCAAAATGACGTGCATTTTGGAACCTCCCCCCCGTTACGCCCACCACCTCCGCAGGCTCCCGGATTTGAAGATCAGAAAGTTGGTAAGTATGGTATACTTACACCCCCATGATAGTTTAGAGATAGCGTAGCGATGTGACTTGACAGTGTTGGTAGTATACGTCAAAATCACATTAACCTATTTGTACACAATGTAATAATGTAATGACTTTTCATATACACAAGAGAGAACATTGTCTTGACAGCTATAATATGGCCATATAAAATGTAATTAAATACAAAATAAATGTAATTAAAGACAAATATAACTTGTTTTGCTTTTCAAAATGCAAAGGTAATGCGAAGAGAGAATCAGCTAGATTGGTCAGGATGCAATCAGCCAACCAGAAGCCTCTAGTTAGTTCTGCTGATAGTCATCTTCATCTGTGTATATCTGTGCAACAGCACCCGCAAGAGATACACCACCTAAATGGTATATGTGTGGATACAGCCTTAGTGTACTAGGTCTATACTTCCCTGTCCCGTCTCTCCAGGCATATGCAGATGCAACTCAAACATACGCAAAAATGTATATATAGACATATGCCTGCGCAGTTTTGATGCACATGTGCACTACGGAAATATGAATTCAGCTAAAATATACAGACATACGTGAAACTTTAAATGAGCCCCTTAATCTACTTTTTCAACCATTTTTTAGGCTGTATACAAGGCAAGTTTTTCCTTAATGTCAATTTCTGCATAAATGTAACAAGAAATAGGAAGCAGTGACCCTAATAATTCAGTAAAATAGCACAATATTATGTCCATGGACAATATAAACCCAGTGTGGACTGTGAACTTGTTCTCCGTAGCTTAAATATTTGGTCTGATCATTTCTCTGTACAAATTGGTATTCACTTAAACTAAAGAGTGGCTGTTATTTGTACAGAAGATTCATCCACCTACTGAAAAGGACAGTAAAGAACTAAACAATGAGGAGGGTTTTTATCCTTAAGTAAAAAGTTTCCTGCTACTTATATGTAACACCCCCTTGTGTATTAAGCGTTGTGAGGGTATATATATATATTGAACCACGCAGATGCTTCTCACCTTGGTACTTGGTTTTCAGTGCCTCCACCCGAATCTCTGCTTTCTCTTCTGGGGGGTGTTCAAAAGATACACCAGGGGGAGATTCGGGAAACCCCCTGCCCAGTATTAACACTCTGTGACAAAATGTGTGCTGCAAAAGCCAGCCAGGCACATTTATTTAAATGGAAATCCTAAATGCAGCTTTGTAATTTTATAGAAAAATATACTTTGATATAATTTGAAATAATAGTGCAAACAATACAATACAGTAATAAAACAAGTGTGGATGAAAGTGGCGCACCACTTCTTACTATGCACACCAAGTTAACACAAAAACTCGCAATAAATCAATAACAGCATACAATATAATATAATATATAACAATATAACCATTAACTGTCACAGCTTTATACACATGAAAAAATATATCAGATATCTTACTTGCTCCTGATACTGTGAATATCTTGCAGGGTGAATTTATATATTTTCCCTTATAGCCCTACAATGTACTGCCAAACACACACAGCAGTATTCAAACACACCACACAAATAGAGCAGTGCACTGCAAGTTGGGGCCCTTCTGTATGTATGCAGCATGGCATGGAAACATCATACTTGCCAACTCTCCCGGAATGTCCGGGAGACTCCCGCATTTCGCGAGAGTCTCCCGGACTCCCGGGAGAGTATGGCAATCTCCCTGATCTGCCCACTTCCTAGTGAAGTGGGCAGAATTCGGTTCAAACGCCGCGATTCACCGGGAATCGCGGCGTTTGGCCCTGCCCCCGCTGTAAAATGACGCGATTTGCGTCATCACGTCACGGGGGCGGGGCTAAAATGACGCGAATTTCGAAGCCGCGCCCCCTACACGCCCACCTCCCCCTTGCATCTCCCGGACGTAAATTATAAAATGTCGGCAAGTATGGGAAACATCATGTGTCCAGTTTGCAGATTTTGGAGATCTTTAAATCACTTGCAGTGAGGTACAGCAGTCACAGTATGCAGACCCTCCTCTAGCAACAACTGTAAAATCCTTTCTAATTTGTATCCTGGGACTTGTAGTTCCACAAATGCTGATTAGACACACACTTGGTGCATATTTACCTGCCCACCCATCTATCCCTAACTCTTCAGCCCTTGTGGCCAGATATAGTCCAAACCCCACTTGAACAACAACAGATAGATAAAAATAACCAGTAACTTATCTGCACCAGTGTGTCACAGGTCTGAACTTGATTATCTCCAAAATGGCTGACTTGTAAAATGTCCTTCTTCAGAGATGCATGCAAACCTCCTCCTACAGCTTCAAACTGTGGCTTCCAGCAGGTTCTGTTCAGAACTGCACCGAGCTTTGATATCTCTGCAGACTGCTCTCTCTGCTCAGATCACTCATCCAGTGCCCTTCTGCCTAGGGTCACCTATCTGAACTGGTCACACAGCTCAGTCTCTCCCAGGATGCTCCTCTCTCCCTCTCTCTCTCCGCCCTCTGGTTTCTCAGTCTTCTTAGGCTCCGCCCCCTCTTCATAACAGCATTCTGGGAGATGTAGTTCCTTCTCCTTGACTGGTAAATAGCTATATGCATCTCTTTTCTTACTGATGCAATTGTGATTATTAGCCCCTGGGTGCTCAAGTCCAACTGCAGCATCCCCAGGGGTTACACACTCCCCCTGTGGGGCAAGTCCACAATGAACAAATGATGAGGCTTGTCCCACATCCTGCAAATTTAAAGGGGTTAAGACATCCTGTCTAAATACACTTTCACATCCATACACAACAGGCCCTGGCATAACAGATATGGGAGTCAGATATGGCCACTGATAGACCCAGCTAGGATGAATCACCTTAGGAATCTCAGTCATATGACCTAGACTATCATAAGTCAACATCATTGGGGCTCTAGGGGTCCTTTTAGGCCGACCCTGGACTGGTGGGTTCCCTTCCTCTCCCCCCAACACCCTGTTGGGGCGTTCAGTGCATCCTCCATCTGGATCAACGACGTCCCCATCCATGTCAACTTCCTGGTTAGAGCCTTCCTCTACTGAACACTGAGAATCCAACCGTCCAGCTACTCTTGGGTTGACACTTTCATCTGAAATGGCAGGCATAGTTCTCCTTTCTTCTACTTGTGGAGGTCTTACAGCGGCCCCCTCGGTAGACCTAGTGAGCCTTCTGGTATCTTGTCTCCAATCTATTTCTCCCAATTTACCTGGAGCATCATACCCCCAATCATCTCCATCATCTTCTTCTGTGGTCGGTTCTCTGATTCGCCGTGATCTTCTGGGTGTGGACACTTTTGGCTCATCTGTTTCAGGCTCCTCCCAAAACCGGACACCATCTCTGATGGGAAGCAAATGTTGTCGATGGTATGTCTTTATAGGGCCTGTTAGCCCCTCGGGCCTAATTCGATAGGCTGGGATGTCTGGCAATTTTGCAACCACAACATGAGGATCCTTTCGCCAACGATTGGCTAACTTGTGTTTCCCCGGGAGGCCCAAGTGTCTAAGTAAAACCCTGTCACCTGGCTCCAGAATATGCTCCTTGACCTGTAGATCATAACGACCCTTGTTTCGTTGTCCAGCTTTTGATGCAGCTGCTTCCGCTAGTCTGTAGGCCTCCTTTAGTTCTTGTTTCAGCTGCTCCACATATTTCAAATGGGGCTTTTCTTGGGGATCAGCAGTGTCCATTCCAAAACAGATATCGATTGGTAATCTAGCCTCCCTTCCAAACATTAAGAGATATGGGGAGTACCCCGTGGACTCGTTTTTCGTGCAATTGTAGGCGTGGACCAAATGGCTGATGTGCCTACTCCAATGTGCCTTTTTTTTAGTGTCCAAAGTGCCCATCATGCTGAGAAGGGTCCGATTAAATCTCTCCGGCTGCGGATCTCCTTGGGGATGGAAAGGAGTAGTCCTGGACTTCTTTATCCCGCAGACCTCGCACAGTTCTTTTATTAGCTTGCTCTCAAAATCCCGACCCTGATCTGAATGAATGCGGGCAGGCAGTCCATAGTGGACAAAGAACTCTTCCCATAGGATTTTTGCCACGGTCACAGCTCTCTGGTCTTTTGTCTGGTAGGCTTGAGCATAACGGGTGTAATGATCTGTCACCACTAGAATGTTACACTTGTTGCTTTCATCCGGTTCCACTGATAGAAAGTCAATACAGACTAACTCTAAAGGCCCATTGCTGGATATATTCTTTAAGGGGGCAGCCTTTTCTGGGAGGGATTTTCGAAGTATGCATGTCCCACAAGATTTACAATAACTCTCAATGTCTATCTCCATTTTCGGCCAGTAGAATCTATCTGAAATTAAACTCATGGTCTTCTCTATTCCCAGGTGGCCGTGTTTATCATGCAACGCACGGAGAACCATGGGACGGTGCTTCTTTGGCAATACTAGCTGTTTCCTCTCTCTGCCATCTTTGCGGCTGGTTTCTCTATACAGTAGCCCCTGCTTCACCACCAATGACTCTCTCTGTCTGCTTAGCAAAATAGCTTCCTCCGTTTTCAAACTACTCGGGTGGATTCTTTGTCTGTGTTTAACAGACCACCTAACTGCTGCTATAGAGGAGTCATTCTGCTGATCTTCTTTGACTTGGCTTGAACTCAACTTCTGAAGATCACTGAGCTCCATTTGACTCAGCCAGCAATATTGTCTTGGTAGTGCATCTGTCGTTGCCCCTAGAGCTGTTAAGCATTCTTTGACTGGAGGCACGACCACACGTCCCTCGTGACACATCCCCTTCACCTCTGGAGCTGGCAACTCTATCCATTCTTCTTCCTGAGATTCCACAAACCTTCCCGGTAATCTTGACAAAGCATCGGCATCTACATTTCTTCTCCCAGGCCTGTACTTTATTGTGAAATTGTAAATGGCCAGCGCCGCCAACCATCTGTGCCCAGTTGCATCTAGCTTTGCTGTGGTCTGCACATATGTGAGGGGATTGTTGTCTGTATGCACTTCGAATGGTACTCCATACAAGTAGTCGTGAAGTTTGTCAACAACTGCCCACTTAAGGGCCAGGAACTCCAACTTATGCACCGGGTAGTTCCGTTCACTGGGTGAGAGACCTCGACTGATGTAATAGACTGGTCTTAACCTTCCTTCTTGCACTTGGTATAGCACTCCCCCAAGTCCCTCAAAGGAGGCATCTACATGCAGAATGTATGGTAACTCTGGATCGGCATATGCCAGAACAGGCGCTTGAATCAGGCAGGTTTTCAATCCTTCAAAAGCTTGTTCGCAAGCCTCACTCCACCTTTCCCCGAACGCATCATTTACCCGGAACAATGGTTTCTCTTTCCGATGGGAACCTCTTGGAGCAGGATAACCTCGAGTTAGATCTGTAAGAGGCTTGACAAGTTTACTGTAGTTTGGGACAAACCTTCTGTAATAGCCACAGAACCCCAAAAAAGACCTTAATTCCTTCAGTATTGTTGGTCGAGGCCATTCTTTCACCGCTTCTATCTTCGCTGAATCTGTAGAAATTCCTTCCCGATCCACAACATATCCCACATACTTGACCTGGGTTTTACAGAAGCTACACTTGTCAAGGGACAACTTCAACCCTTTCTTTATTAAGCGATCCAATACCTTGAGGAGTCTTTCGTTGTGCTCATTCAATGTTTGGCCAAATACTATCAAATCATCCAAGTATACCAGCACTTCCCTGAAATTCATGTCACCCACAACATCATCCATGCATCGTTGGAAAGTGGCTGGAGCCCCTGATAATCCTTGTGGCAATCTTTTGAACTGAAAGAATCCAACCGGGCAGATGAAGGCGGTTTTCTCAGCATCCTTCTGACTCATCAATATCTGATAGTACCCGCTGCGTAGATCTAGCACAGAAAACCACTTGCTTCCCTGAAGACAATCAAGGGCTTCGTCTATCCTAGGGACAGTGTACTGATCAGGAATCGTGCGCTTGTTTAATGTCCGGTAGTCCACGCACATCCGTATTTTTCCCGTCTTCTTTCTAGCCACCACAATAGGAGAAGCATAGGGACTCTCAGATCTCTCAATCACATCATTCTCTAGCATCTCCCTTAAATGTTCCCGAATATCATCCAAATCAGCAGGGGCTAGGCGTCTTGACCGTTCTCGGAAAGGTCTGTCGTCCGTTAGCCTTATGTGGTGCTCCACTCCTGTCGCTAGACCTAAATCCCAGTCCCCCGAAGAGAAGGCAGCCTCTCTTTGTAGCATTTGCATAACTAGCCAGTGTCGGTCTTCTTGACTAGCATCACTACCATTAAAGCATTGATCAAAACTTCCTATTTGTAATGTGGTTTCTTTCTGAGATTTTTTTTCCTCTTTCTTCTTATAAGCAGCAAGGCACATAGGATGAATCTTAAGTGTTTTACTATAACTTGCTCCTCCCACCTCTTGGCACCAGTTGGCCAGTATCTCGAACAAATGGGAGTTAGTTCCAATAATCACTGAGACATCTCGAGGTTCTCCTTCGGCCTCAGGACAGACAAGTGCAAGCACGTTCACCTCTTCTTCTATTCCAGCTACTTCCCGTGGGAACTTCAAAGGTACAGTGATGTACCCAAGGTAGGGATAATTCTTGTCACTCAGACCCCAGATGGTCAGTCCACACAATGGCTTTATGGGCAAGTCAGATAGATTATCTCGGTACCACTTCTCGAACACAATGGACACCTGTGAACCACTATCTAGCAAGGCCATACAAGGTCTCCCATTTAGACATGCCGGCACGTGAGGAGAGGGTCCCAGCAATCCTTTGGGCAAAAGACCCCATTCCAGGTGAGAGTTCCCCACAGTGTTAATGTCAGCTTTCTTTAGAGGGCCAGTGTGGGGGTTCCTGGTCCTCCCTTTCAGTTTTCCGAAAGCTTCCTATCCCGGTGGGATGGTGAGGGTGACCACCTTCCTCCCTTCCTCTGAGGACATTGTCTAGCGAGATGCCCAACTTCTCCACAAGTGAAACAATTGTTCTGTTTCCGAGTAGTGTTAGCTTCGAGAACTTGCCGGGGGTGGATGTTCGGGTGCAGTTGCTCGGTAGTGTGGTATTTCAGCATCTGTGCTTGAATCTGCTTCTGCATCTCCAACAACTGAGCAATCTGCTCACCTTGTTTCTCCACAATCTTCATTAACTCAGTGCTGGGAAGGTCAGCCTCGGGCTTTGACTGTACGACCTTGACTTTCTTGGTCACCCTCTCTCGGGATTTAACTATAGCTTCCTCTTGTTTAACATCTTGTATCAACTGAAGAAAAGTAGGTGATGGTTGTCCCAGTTGAGCATTTCTTATCTTCATCGCTACTGGGTCATGGGACAGAGCACCCCGTAACAACTGTTGCATACGCCTGTCGTCTACTTCTGCTAGGGGTATTCCTTTCTTTGACACAATAAGGTGGATCAGCTTGTCCAGCCGATAGATATAATTGGACAATGTCTCCCCTGACTCCTGATAGGTGTGGCGTAGCTGATAGAGCAGATCTGTTGCATCCTCTGCCATTCCATATTCCTGATCTAGAGTCGCTAAGTAGTGTCGTGCAGTGGCTTGGGGGTCACTTCTCCGTACAGCTTGGATTAGTTCTCCAGCGGGACCTCGCAGACTTTCAACGATCCGCTGTCTCTTATAGGGTTCGGAGCAATGCCATTCCTCCAGGTATTGGGAAGCCATCTCTTTCCATGCCTCGTAAGTTTCTTCCCCAGTAGGGACTGGTTTTATTCCTGAGAAGAGCCGGAGCCTTCTGTAGCCCCCTTCATGCTGTGACTTTCCTAACTGGTCTACCAGTTTCTGTACAGCAGTGAGGAACAGTTCGCTTTGATCCTCATCAGTTTTCCTAGTACTGGAGAGTGACTGAGAATTCTCTTCCCTGGCCTGAGGGAATACTTGTCGGTTAATATCTCCATCTGGAAGTTCAGCATTAAGAGGTGCTGCGACTAACTGTTTTGGCTTTAACGGTATCACAATATGCCATTGTTGTTTTTGTGGCCCAGAAACGAGGGAGGGAAGAAAATCTTTATCCAATTCTGCTTGCGTCTCACAGAGGATCAGACTGGTCTTATGCTGGTCTCTACCTTTCCATCCAAGGATTTTAGGATGTTCTACCCCATAAATCCTGTGGAGCACATGCAGGACTTCCTCATCTGTCACTCCCTGAGAGTCACCATAGATCCCTAAACATCGAGTTGGGGCCACAGTCTGTTGTTCACACCACAGAAACACTTCTTCTCTTATACTATCCATGACGTCTGTGCTGATGGGTTTCACTGAGTGTGTCTTCAGTATCTCAGCAGTGCCTCCACTGTAACACCCCCTTGTGTATTAAGCGTTGTGAGGGTATATATATATATTGAACCACGCAGATGCTTCTCACCTTGGTACTTGGTTTTCAGTGCCTCCACCCGAATCTCTGCTTTCTCTTCTGGGGGGTGTTCAAAAGATACACCAGGGGGAGATTCGGGAAACCCCCTGCCCAGTATTAACACTCTGTGACAAAATGTGTGCTGCAAAAGCCAGCCAGGCACATTTATTTAAATGGAAATCCTAAATGCAGCTTTGTAATTTTATAGAAAAATATACTTTGATATAATTTGAAATAATAGTGCAAACAATACAATACAGTAATAAAACAAGTGTGGATGAAAGTGGCGCACCACTTCTTACTATGCACACCAAGTTAACACAAAAACTCGCAATAAATCAATAACAGCATACAATATAATATAATATATAACAATATAACCATTAACTGTCACAGCTTTATACACATGAAAAAATATATCAGATATCTTACTTGCTCCTGATACTGTGAATATCTTGCAGGGTGAATTTATATATTTTCCCTTATAGCCCTACAATGTACTGCCAAACACACACAGCAGTATTCAAACACACCACACAAATAGAGCAGTGCACTGCAAGTTGGGGCCCTTCTGTATGTATGCAGCATGGCATGGAAACATCATGTGTCCAGTTTGCAGATTTTGGAGATCTTTAAATCACTTGCAGTGAGGTACAGCAGTCACAGTATGCAGACCCTCCTCTAGCAACAACTGTAAAATCCTTTCTAATTTGTATCCTGGGACTTGTAGTTCCACAAATGCTGATTAGACACACACTTGGTGCATATTTACCTGCCCACCCATCTATCCCTAACTCTTCAGCCCTTGTGGCCAGATATAGTCCAAACCCCACTTGAACAACAACAGATAGATAAAAATAACCAGTAACTTATCTGCACCAGTGTGTCACAGGTCTGAACTTGATTATCTCCAAAATGGCTGACTTGTAAAATGTCCTTCTTCAGAGATGCATGCAAACCTCCTCCTACAGCTTCAAACTGTGGCTTCCAGCAGGTTCTGTTCAGAACTGCACCGAGCTTTGATATCTCTGCAGACTGCTCTCTCTGCTCAGATCACTCATCCAGTGCCCTTCTGCCTAGGGTCACCTATCTGAACTGGTCACACAGCTCAGTCTCTCCCAGGATGCTCCTCTCTCCCTCTCTCTCTCCGCCCTCTGGTTTCTCAGTCTTCTTAGGCTCCGCCCCCTCTTCATAACAGCATTCTGGGAGATGTAGTTCCTTCTCCTTGACTGGTAAATAGCTATATGCATCTCTTTTCTTACTGATGCAATTGTGATTATTAGCCCCTGGGTGCTCAAGTCCAACTGCAGCATCCCCAGGGGTTACATATACTTCTGCAATATCAGTAGCAATATTGGCATATAGGTCTAACAGTGCCTGTTGCCCTATGACTAGCACAATGTACAATAATAATTTGGGTATGCTCATAAAACTAGTTGGCGATGTCCCCTGTATGTGATCATTTGTCACCATAATCCATAGCTTTCCAGAAAAGCTATGGGATCGACCCATGTGTGACTAGTTCTACTCTCCGTAACTGGTCCAACACTACTACACATATCTGATTATTTCTGTGGTTATGATTTCACAAAAGTGTGCTGTCAAGTGATATAAATGTCTCACGTCTTTACCAATAGAATCTACAAAATTCACTCATTTCCCTTTGATTAACACATTTACTTGTCCCAGCTCTGCAAAGCAAATAAATCATTGAATATGCAAAATTACCAAGACTTTTTGGTGGCCCCCACCTTTACATACTTTATTATTTGGTCTGCAAGCACAAGACCCTTTCATTTATATACATGACCAGCACTGAGCTAATTAATATTCTGTCATTGTAAAATCTACCAATAGTTTGAACTGTATCAGAACAAAAAAATCAGAACAATTCCACAGTTGTGATGTTATGTGTGTGTTTGTATTTGAATATATACAAGCTCAAGGAATCGTTTTTTCTTAAGTTCTAACGTTTTGTTTAATTTGGTTAGGGGAAGGGAGGTCATTCTTTACAAGATCACCATTGAAAAGATTGATCCCGCCCAAGTTTCCTATTTATATAGCTGTGATGTGATAATTTTATGCAGCTCTGCAAATTCACATGTGTAATTTATCAAAATCAGTAAGGAAAATGAACAAAAATAACAGAAGTAATTATATGTGTGTGTGTTTAAGTTTAGTTTGGCAGTGGAAAGATTTTTTCCTCTTTATTTAGAATATTTAGATTAAAGCTGGTTTACAGGGTACCTGTTGTATTGAGTAGATTGGACGGGCCCCATTCCATAGGTAGATAGAAATCGCATGTATAGAATAATCTTTGTTATTTTACATTCTGTACATTGTCAGATGTTTTCTTAGTCTTTCCTGTACCTCCATGATTGTCTCTTCAGATCCCCAAGAGTCTTCCATTGCCATAAAGGTGTTTGCCATTCCTCCAACTTTTGAAAGCATGTTTAAAACAAAAACGGCTACACTCACCTGCTTGGTTACGAATATGGTTAGTCCAAAAGGGCTAAACATCTCTTGGTATGAAGAGGGATCCAGTGAACATCTGAACACGTTTGCACATACTGAAGAATACCAGGAAAAGAATAACACCTTTTCTGCCAAGGGAATTGCAACTGTGTGTGCTGATGACTGGAATAAGAAGAAGTTTGTGTGCAAAGTGAAACATCCTGCACTTGCCTTTATCAATGATGTCACTCTTTCTAAAGACAATGGTAAGGTGGTTTCTACTGAAATTGCTGTTTCTTCTGAAAAGGGTATTCAGTGCTCAACTATATAGTTTACTGCAAGTGCTCTTCAATAATATAACTATACTGACTTTAATAACAAATGTATCCTATTAGCAAATATGCATCAAGTGAATTAGAAAACATAGAAATAAGTGGCTCTTACTTGTTTTATGATTGGCATGTATTTGCATATAAGACTTGTTACAGTTACGTGAGTTTTTTTTTGTTTTGTTTTTGCTACTAGGAAAATCCCCACAGGCTCCCTCCATTTATATTTTTCCACCACACCAGGATGAAGTAGGTAGAAGAGAAAGCGTCACCTTGACCTGTCTGGTCAGAGGGTTCTATCCAAAAGATATATTCATCACATGGTTGCAAGGAGATGAAGAGATGCAAATGGAAAAACATATAATCACTCAACCCGTGGAGGAAATTTCTTCCAATGGGATGAAAACCTATCTAGTCTATAGCATTTTGACCCTACCAAGTATTGAAAATTGGACATCTGGAGAGTCTTACTCTTGTGTGGTTGGCCATGAATCGTTGCCACTTCAAGTTATCCAAAAGTCAGTTAACAAATTTACGGTTAAACCGACTTCTGTGAATGTTTCCCTCACGTTGTCTGATACCTGTTAATAATCAGATCAGGTCAGAATCAAGAGGAAGTACAGCTTTATGATAATATATACTTGCATCTGGAATGAACCATGTCTGTATCTGGAATATTCCAAATAAAAATAAGTTTATGAAATAACATTGTTTACATGTGTGGTTATGAGGTGAATGTTTTTGTAGTTGTTTTTTTTTTGCTTGTTTTTTAGCTAATTGAAAAGAAGATTCACATGTAAAAAAATATAGATCCAAAGGAGCATGTTTCATTTAAATTAAAGTGGGCTTCCTGGACCAAAATAACCCAGTCTCTCCATTCTATTCGAAATATGAACTGTACTCAACTGATGCACCATGGAGCTGGCACTCAATTGTGCAATTTGCCTAACTGTGCCCCGTCTGTATGTATTGCAGTGTTTACATTGAGTTTTTCAGCCATACTAGGCCATATAGCCTTCTCACAAATCTCCGTCACCAAAACCACAATTTTCTCAGTCACCCAAATCTGCTGCCTTGGTGTCACCCTTGACCCCGCCCTGGTGTCTATTCCTTACAACCAGTATTTCCAAGTCCTGTTGCCTCCTGCTTCAAAACATTATTAGAATATACCCTTTTCTTACCCAGTGTGGGAAACATTCCCTTATCATCTCCTGCATCGACTGCTGCAACTTATTCCTATATGGATTCCCCTCACCCATCTATTCCTGCTGTTGCAAGATCGGGCTAGGGGTGCCATTTTCTGGGGTGAATGGCTGCACTACCTATGCATCAGCCAAACAATATCACACTAGTCCAGTGCCTTGGTTCAAGAAGCCGCAGCTAGTTTTATTTAGCAGCTCCAAAAAATAAGACATAAACAAAAGTTCTAGTCTGTCTGGCTTCTAATTAATACAACAGGAACACCCTCTCTAAAGTGAAGGACCTAATGTACCACACACACAAAATACCAGAACTTACTGGTAATAAATTGCCAGTAAGTGTCTCTCAGCAGGCATCTGACCTGTTCCCCAGGTAGTGAGAGACTGAGAGAACTACTTGGCAGCTTTTTGCCAGCACCACACAGGTGCTTACCAGCAGAGTGTCTGGTAAGTTGGTAAGTTGGAAGCCCCAGAATGGGCCCGATGAATGGAGCCTGTCCTTCTCTCTCCATTCATATTCTCAGGGGCCCTTACACCGAAACACTCTTTAGGAAGCTCTTTCCCAAACAATTTTACAATTTTCCCAGTGCTTCTGTCACACTGCTATAAACAATTCTAAATGTTTCAGCAAGACTGATCTCCCTCTTTTACCCCTCCACATTTACCACACCACTGTGCAAATCCCTACACTGGCTCCCCATATATTCCAGAATTCAGTTTACTTACCCTCACCTTGAAAGTACTCAAAAGAGCCACCCTTTCATACATCTCAATATACTGTCCCTCACACCCACGAAGTTCTTGATCACTGGCCTGCGCCTCACTTCATCTCTGAGAACCATCTTTTCACCTGCATCACTTCTCCTGTGCTGCTACCCACTTATGTAATTCCTTACCCACTTCTTTATTAGAGCCTACCTTACTCCCACCTATACTGCACACTCTAGTACACCCTCACAACTGTCCGAATCAGTTAGCCATACTAACTTATCTTGTCTCAGCAGTGCTCTTTACCCACTGGATTGTGAACTCTCTCATGAGCAGGTTCCTCCTATCCTAGCTTTAACATCTGCATTTATTTTGTCTACTTTTTATGTCCCACTTTTATTTATGCTCTGGTTTTCCCACTGTACAGTCATGGCCAAAAGTTTTGAGAATGACACAAATATTATTTTTCACAATGTTTGCTGCCTCAGTTTTTATGATGGCAATTTACATATACTTCAGAATGTCATGAGGAGTGATCAGATGAATTGCAATTAATATCAAAGTCCCTATTTGCCATGGCAATGAACTTTATCCCAAAAACAAAATTTCCACTGCATTTCAGCCTTGCCACAAAAGGACCAGCTGACATCAGATCAGTGATTCTCTCGGTGAGTGTGATTCTCTCGGTGAGAGTGTCACAAAAGAACCAGCTGACATCAGGTCAGTGATTCTCTTGGTGAGATTGTCGACTCAGACAAGACTGGAGATCACTTGGTCATCCTGATTCAGTTAGAATAACAGACTGAAAGCTTTAAAAGGAGAGTGGTGCTTGAAATCATTGTCCTTCCTCTGTTAACCATGGTTACCTGCAAGGAAACACGTGCAGTCGTCATTGCTTTGCACAAAAAGGGCTTCATGGGCAAGGATATTGCTGCTAGTAAGATTGCACATAAATCAACCATTTATAGGATCATCAAGAACTTCAAGGAGAGAGGTTCAATAGTTGTGCAGAAGGCTTCAGGGCGCCCAAGAACATCCAGCAAGCGCCAGGACCATCTCCTAAAGTTGATTCAGCTGCGGGATCGGGGCACCACTAGTGCATAGCTTGCTCAGCAATGGCAGCAGGCAGGTGTGAGTGCATCTGTACGCACAGTGAGGCGAAGACTATTGGAGGATGGCCTGTGTCAAGAAGGCCAGCAAAGAAGCCACTTCTCTCCAGGACAAACATAAGGGACAGACTGGTATTCTGCAAAAGGTAAAGGGATTGGACTGCTGAGGACTGGGGTAAAGTCATTTTCTCTGATGAATCCCCTTTCAGATTGTTTGGGGCATCTGGAAAAACACTTGTCTGGAGAAGGAAAGGTGAGTGCTACCATCGGTCCTGTGTCATGCCAACAGTAAAGCATGTGTGGGGTTGCTTTTCAGCCAAGGGAGTGGGCTCACTCACAATTTTGCCTAAGAACAGAGCCATGAATAAAGAAAAGTAGCAAATCATCTTCCAAGAGCAATGTCAGACGCTGTCCCCGCGCCTCCACGCTAAGCAGGGACGGACGTCTGACTCTCCTGCAGCGTCCCGTTGCTAGGCAACGGAGACGCACCTTCCGGCGGCGGTGTGCGCATGCGCGCCCGTCGCCATGACAACGGGACGCGCTGCTATGATTTCCTGTCGGCGGCCAGACAGCTGGCCACCGAATCACTGCCCACCAATGGGGGTTTAGCTCCTGCTATTTATATCCTGCTCTGACATCACTAGGATGCCAGAGCAACTAGTTTCCTAGCCTCCAGCGTTTCAGACATCCTTAGTGTATTCTCCATTTGATTCCTGTGTTTGACCCGGCTTCCTGACCTTGCCTTTGGATTCTCCCTGTGTCCTGCAATTATACTTCGGTTCTGACCTCGGCCTGCTGACTATCCTCTGCCTTCTGATTTTTGTACCTTACCTGCCCGCTTGGTTCTGACTCGGCCTGTACCTCCACGGATTTGCCCTTACCTCGCAAGTAGCTACCTGGGAGGGCCGCGACCTGCACGTCGTTCGCCACAAAGCCCAAACTCACTTGCGGGGGTCCCTGGTGAATACCGGCGGTGTGTTAGACTCCGCGCCTCCTGGCATAGCTGAGCCAATACTTGCAGGTACTAAAGTCACCTCCGTGACAGTTTGCTCTGGCCATGTCTACCGAGTCGTCTAACGAACCTTCTGCACGTGATCTACTACTCCATTTGGCGCACAGAGTGGAGAAACAAGAAGCCGAGCAAGCCCAGTTGCTTCATTGTGTTCAAGGCGTCGCCTCACGTCTCGAGGCCCTCCAGACCTCCATGACCGCAGCTCAAAATGTTCCCGTGACCACTCCTGCGGCTGCAACAACTTCCTCCTCTCCTGCCGTGGCACGCACTGCTGTTTTGAGACTTTCCCCGCCGGAGAAGTTTGACGGAGAGCCTAAGAAATGCAGGGGGTTCCTAAACCAGTGTCTTATTCATTTCGAGTGTAATCCTGCCTCGTTCCCCTCGGAACGCATCAAAGTGGCTTTTATCATCTCTCTATTATCCGGACAGGCACTTGCTTGGGCTTCTCCCTTGTGGGAGCGAAATGACGCACTGCTTGCTAATGCTGCTACCTTTATTGAGACCTTCCGTAAGGTCTTCGATGAGCCAGGCCGCGTATCCTCTGCTGCCGCCAGCCTCCTTAACCTCCGTCAAGGGTCCATGACAGTCGGACAGTACGCCATTCAGTTCCGCACCCTGTCCTCTGAACTCAGCTGGAACAACGAAGCCCTAGTAGCGGCATTCTGGCAAGGCCTATCGGATCGAGTTAAGGACGAGTTAACGTCTCGGGAGCTTCCTACTGATCTGGATTTACTAATCACCCTATGCAACCGCATTGATCTACGATTTAGAGAACGCACCCAGGAACGTTCCGCCTCCAGACGGGTCCCTACTCGCCTAGCTCCCATGTTCCAAAATCCGATACTTCAGGAGGAACCGATGCAGATTGGCCGATCTCGACTTTCTGCTGAGGAATGCCAGCGACGCTTTAAACAGAATCTGTGCTTATACTGCGGGGATCCTGGTCATACCATATCCTCTTGCACTAAAAGACCGGGAAACGCCCCCTCCTAGTCGGTGGCAGGGAGGCCGACTTAGGAGTTGGAGTTACCACTCCCTACACTACTACTAGCACAGATTGCCTCATGCCCATCTCCTTGGACTCAGCTGTCGGCCCCTTTGAGACCCTAGCCTTTGTGGATTCCGGCTCTGCCGGGAATTTTATATCTGCCACTCTGGCATCGCAACTCCAATTAAATACTCTAAAATTGCCTCAGCCGTTGTTTCTCACCGCAGTGGATGGGACTCGGATCTCCAACGGGTCGGTGTCCCACATCTGTTCTCCTATTCGGCTGACGGTAGGGGTGCTACATTCTGAACTTATCGAGTTTTTGGTCCTTCCTCGTTCAGTCAACACTGTCATTTTAGGATTACCTTGGCTCAAGCTTCACTCACCCCAATTTGATTGGAATCGTGCTATGGTCACCTCCTGGGGCCCACAATGTTCTAAGTCCTGCCTGTCTGGTCTAAAGTCTGGCCACTCTACTCTTCCTTGTCGTCGGACATCTCCGCAAATTGAATTACCTTCTGCATATAACTCCTACCGAGATGTGTTCTGCAAGACTGCAGCCGAGGCCTTACCTCCTCATCGGGCCTGGGATTGCTCCATTGAACTTCTTCCTGATAAACCGCTTCCCAAGGGCAGGATTTACCCATTATCTCTTCCTGAGACTGCTGCCATGTCTACTTATATATCTGAAAATCTCCAGCGTGGATTTATCAGGAAATCTACCTCTCCCGCAGTGGCGGGATTCTTCTTTGTCAAAAAAAAAGACGGGACGCTGCGACCTTGTATAGATTACCGGCGATTGAATGCCATCACTGTGAAAAACAGATACCCGTTGCCTCTCATCTCTGAACTATTTGATAGGATCTCTGGTTCTAAGATCTTTACTAAATTAGATTTGAGAGGAGCATACAACCTCATCCGGATACGCTCTGGTGACGAGTGGAAGACTGCCTTTTGCACTAAAGAGGGTCACTTTGAGTATCTCGTGATGCCCTTTGGATTGTGCAACGCCCCTGCTGTGTTTCAGTCTTTTATTAACGAGATTTTTCAAGACCTTCTCTACGTTTCTGTTGTAGCTTATCTTGACGATATTTTAATCTTCTCTCCAGATTTGGCCACCCATCGTGCTCATGTTGCAGAGGTTCTTTCTCGGTTAAGAACGAATAAATTATACTGCAAACTCGAGAAGTGTGTTTTTGAGGTATCCCGGATCCCCTTCCTGGGTTACATTGTATCTGGAGTTGGACTGCAGATGGATCCTGTGAAATTATCTGCTATACTCGAATGGCCCAGACCAGTGGGACTAAAAGCAATTCAGAGATTTGTCGGATTCGCCAACTACTATCGACAGTTTATACCGCACTTTTCGTCCATTATTGCACCCATTACCCATCTGACCAGAAAAACAGCTAATTCCCAAGTGTGGTCTCCGGAAGCCATTACTGCTTTTGAACTCCTCAAAAAAGCCTTCTCTTCTGCTTCAGTGATTGCTCAACCTGATCAAAACACCATTTCTAGTCGAAGTTGATGCCTCCTCGGTTGGTGTCGGGGCAGTCTTGTCGCAAGAGACTATTACTGGGAGACTAATACCTTGCGGGTTCTTCTCTAGGAGATTTTCCCCTTCTGAATCTAATTACGGCATCGGGGATAAAGAGTTGTTAGCTGTAAAATCTGCACTCGAGGAATGGCGCCACCTCCTGGAAGGTGCTCTCCACCCGGTCACCGTACTTACCGATCACAAGAATCTAATCTACCTTCGGGAGGCTCGGTGCTTGAACCCCCGTCAAGCCAGATGGTCCTCGTTCTTTGCTCGGTTCAATCTCAAACTCACCTACCGTGCTGGTTCACTAAACTCCAAGGCTGATGCTCTGTCCCGTTCCTTCGACACCTCTGATACTCCTCATTCGGTAGAACCTCCACCGGTCTTAGAACCTTCGTGCATTGTGGCCGTCACTCGGACACCGCCTGTCGGTTGCTCCTTTCTGGAACCACACCTTCGCCTGAAGGCGCTCCGTTGGGCACATACTTCCAAGTTTGCTGGACATGCCGGATCAGAGAAGACTCTTTCACTACTCTCTCGGCAATACTGGTGGCCCACCATCCGTACTGACGTCCGGGAGTTTGTAGCCTCATGCACCACTTGTGCTCAGAATAAAGTACCTAGACAACCTCCCGCTGGACTGTTACAACCTCTTCCAATTCCTGACCACCCTTGGTCTAGCATCTCAATGGATTTCATCACCGACTTACCACCCAGTAACGGCTACAACACCATCTGGGTCACTGTCGACAGATTTTCTAAAATGGCCCACTTCGTCCCCCTCAAGGGCCTTCCTACTGCAACTAAACTAGCACAAGTCTTTATTAAAGAGATCTTCCGCCTACACGGTTGTCCTTGGGAGATAATCTCGGACAGTGGCGTCCAGTTTGTTTCTCGTTTCTGGAGAGCCTTCTGCAAGGACTTAGGTATCAGTCTTAAATTCTCCTCTGGGTACCACCCACAAACCAACGGTCAGACGGAGCGAGTTAATCAAGATTTAGAATTATTTCTTTGTTGCTTTTCTTCACACAACCAATCCAATTGGAGTCTTCTGTTACCTTGGGCCGAATTTGTCCACAACAACCACAATCACTCTTCTTCTGGTTTTTCCCCATTCTTTACTGTATATGGGACCCATCCCATGCTTCCCTCATTTTCCTTCCCTCCCCCCACGGTCCCTGCCGCCCACGCCATGACTCAAGATATGGCTAAACTATGGGTTTCCACCAAACAGAATCTTCTCAAGTCTGGACGTCATTATAAATCCTCCGCTGTTATTCACAGAAGAGTCGTACCAGCCCTCCAGGTTGGGGACAAGGTCTGGTTGTCCACTAGGAATTTGAGACTTCGGGTTCACTCCATGAAACTGGCACCACGCTTCATTGGACCCTTCTCAGTTACTCAAATTATTAACCCAGTTACGGTTAGACTCCAACTTCCTCGGGCATTAAAGATCCATAACACCTTCCATATTTCCCTCCTTAAACCGCTGATACTCAACAAGTTTTCCCACGTCACCCCTGTTCCTCATGCTATTCCCACCACTATGGGGGACGAATATGAGGTTAGTCAAATCCTGGAAGAACGTAAATTTCGAGGACGTTTACAGTACCTGGTACATTGGAAAGGCTTTGGTCCAGAGGAGAGGTCTTGGGTTTTTAAAGAAGATTTGCATGCTCCAGGATTACTATCCGCCTTTCTTAAACAACGCTCCTTACCAGATAGGTCTTCCGATTGTGAGGAGGGGGGAACTGTCAGACGCCGTCCCCGCGCCTCCATGCTAAGCAGGGACGGACGTCTGACTCTCCTGCAGCGTCCTGTTGCTAGGCAACGGAGACGCACCTTCCGGCGGCGGTGTGCGCATGCGCGCCCGTCGCCATGACAACGGGACGCGCTGCTATGATTTCCTGTCGGCGGCCAGACAGCTGGCCACCGAATCACTGCCCACCAATGGGGGTTTAGCTCCTGCTATTTATATCCTGCTCTGACATCACTAGGATGCCAGAGCAACTAGTTTCCTAGCCTCCAGCGTTTCAGACATCCTTAGTGTATTCTCCATTTGATTCCTGTGTTTGACCCGGCTTCCTGACCTTGCCTTTGGATTCTCCCTGTGTCCTGCAATTATACTTCGGTTCTGACCTCGGCCTGCTGACTATCCTCTGCCTTCTGATTTTTGTACCTTACCTGCCCGCTTGGTTCTGACTCAGCCTGTACCTCCACGGATTTGCCCTTACCTCACAAGTAGCTACCTGGGAGGGCCGCGACCTGCACGTCGTTCGCCGCAAAGCCCAAACTCCCTTGCGGGGGTCCCTGGTGAATACCGGCGGCGTGTTAGACTCCGCGCCTCCTGGCATAGCTGAGCCAATACTTGCAGGTACTAAAGTCACCTCCGTGACAAGCAACTTCTCCCAACCATCCAAGAACAGTTTGGTGGCGAACAATGCCTTTTCCAGCATGATGGAGCGCCTTGCCATAAGGCAAAAGTGATAACTAAGTGGCTCAGGGACAAAACATCGAAATTTTGGGTTCATGGCCAGGAAACTCCCCAGAGCTTAATCCCATTGAGAATTTGTGGTCAATCCTCAAGAGGCGACTGGACAAACAAAAATCCATAAATTCTGACAAACTCCAAGCATTGATTAGGCAAGAACGTGCGTCCATTAGTCATTATGTGGCCCAGAAGTTGATTGACAGCATGCCAGGGCGAATTGCAGAGGTCTTCAAGGAGAAGGGTCAACACTGCAAATATTGCATAAACTTAATGTGATTGTCAATAAAAAGCAAGTAGCCATCAAAAGTATTTCACACTCATGCTTGCAACTATATGCACTTAACAGTATATCCAGAAATTTCTAATGAGCAATTAATGCAAAAGAGTGAAAACTGTGTATATTCAAATACCAATCAGCACAACTACTATAGTGTTAGACAAGATGAATTTTAAAAGTGAAGAGTACATAACAAAAACATCTGCCCTCTTGTGAGGAGAGCATGGACCTTCATTATTATTGGTCTGACACTCACCACAATTATGAAGCATCAAAGCCTTCATCCAATTATTATTATTATCGTAGATTTGTAATGCGCCACTGTGCTCCACAGCGCTGTACAGTAGGGAAAACAGTACATACATAAAACGGACATACAAGGTAGACAAAATAAATGCAGACATGAAAATAAAGGGTATGAAGGATCATGCTCATTAGAGAGCTTACATTCTAAGTGGAAGAGGGCACAGCTGAAACAAGAGGAGTGAATGTGTTTCAGGGCCTGATTCACTAAGGATCTTACAATGTTACAATGCAAGAGGTGCAAATTAGTATTCTGTTTTGCACATAAGTTAAATACTGACTGTTTTTTCATGTAGCACACAAATATCAACTTTAAATTTCAGTGTACAAATAAGCTATCAAGTATTTGTGTGCTACATGAAAATACTGTCAGTATTTAACTTATGTGCAAAACAGAATACTAATTTGCACCCCTTGCATTGTAACATGGTTTTGTCCAGGAGACTGAAATAAAGTTTCTTAAGTTAAGATCCTTAATGAATCAGGCCCTCAGAGTGGAGATTGGGATAGCTGTGAGGGTGCATTAGTGTGAGTAGTGTTATCGAGGATAAGGTCACCTCTAAAAAAGTGATGGGTTTTCAAAGAGCATCTAAAGATTTAAAGGCTGTGGGAAAGTCTGATTGAGCGTGGTAGGGAATTCCATAAGTGGGGAGCAGCACCGTAGAAGTCTTGTAGGTGGGAGTGAGAGGTGGTTACCAGAGACGACACAAGGTGCAGGTCAGAGGAAGATCTAAGAGGGTGGGAGGGAGAGTATTTTGATTTGAGATGTATGCAGGGGTAGTGTTGTTGAAAACTTTGTAGATAAGGGTGAGCAATTTGGTTCTGGAGGAAACAGGGAGCCAATGTAGGGATTTGAAAAGTGGTGCAGCAGAATGTGGAGCTGTGAGAGAGAAAGATCAGTCTTGCAGCAGCAATTAGGTTTGATTGAAGAGTAGATATATTGGTGTCAGGAATGCCAGATAGCAGGAGGTTGCAATATTCAAGACGGGAGATGATGAGAGAATGGATAAGAGTTTTGGTAGCATGTTGAGTAAGAAAAGGGCATTTCTGGCAATGTTTTTAAGGTGGAGTTGATAGGGCTCGGAGAGAGTATGGATGTGAGCAATAAATCACTACTACTACTAATAATAATAATAATAATTACCCAATTACTTAAGAATTACAGCAGAGAAGATTAGCAATCCTTTTCTATTCCAAAGGATTTTTTTTGTACTTTACAAAACCATCACTCAAAATATCAGTTGGTCTCCTGTTTACCAAGCATGATTCATGTTTGGTAAAATAAATTTCCACAGATATTTTACTGCATACTTTGCTAAATAAAGTTTCAAATCCAATATATTACATATGGTTAGAATAAGAGATGCTCACTGACCCCAGTGTTTTGGTTTTGGATCTGCATTACCGTCGTGTTTTGGTTTTGGTTTTGGTTTTCCCAAATCGCCATTGCGTGTTTTGGTTTTGGTTTTGTTCTGCTATTTTGTTCAAAAATCAATGTTTTTTGGTCATAAAAGAACCAAATTTAGTGGATGTATATTACAACCTACACTTATACTTAAATATGTAAAGAAATGGACAAAGGCAGTTTGGTTTCTGTCTCTATAGGCCCCCCTCCACTTGTAGAAAATACCAAAAAATTCAGCCGTTATAGACTGTACAATATTAATTTAAATGGACAAAGGCAGCTTGGTTTCTGTCTCTATAGGCCCCCTCCACTTGTCGAAAATACCCAAAAATTCAGCCGTTATAGACTGTACAATATTAATTGAAACGGAGAAAGCCAGTTTGGTTTCTGTCTCTCTAGGCCCCCCCTCCACTTGTAGAAAATACCAAAAAATTCAGCCGTTATAGACTGTACAATATTAATTGAAATGGAGAAAGCCAGTTTGGTTTCTGTATCTCTAGGCCCCCCTCCACTTGTATAAAATACCAAAAAAATTCAGCCGTTATAGACCGTACTATATTAATTGAAATGGAGAAAGCCAGTTTGGTTTCTGTCTCTCTAGGTCCCCCTCCACTTGTATAAAATACCCAAAAATTCAGCTGTTACAGACTGTACAATATTAAGAGAAATGGACAAAGCCAGTTTGGGGTCACTCTGTCTATGACACCCTACCCTTAAGGAGAAATTGGCCAAACAGCAGCCTTTCAAGACGGTACGTGATATGGAAATGCCCCAAGTCCCTTTCCTCTTTGGGGGTAGATTGCACCCTACACTTAAATAGAAAGTTTTAAAAAGATGTTATCGTAATCATCTTCATTTTCATCCTCACCCTCATCAGTGTGTACGTCTTCATCACAGACTATCAATTCATTGCCGCTTGAATCCGCCATTAGAGAACAGTCAGTGCTTGGATGTCTTGGATGGTGAAGGCCTTCCTCGTAAAAAATGTAGTTAATTTTTATAAACATCATTTTCTCAACATTTTTGGGAAGTAACCTTCTACGGCGATCACTGACTAAGTTCCCTGCTGTGCTGAACACTTGTTCAGAGTATACACTGGAGGGTGGGCAGCTTAAGTATTGCAAAGCAAATTTGTACATGGGTTTCCAAATGGCCTGCTTTTCTTCCCAGTAAGGAAAGGGACTGTCTGACATTTCCATATCAATTACCTCTTGAAAAAAATCATCCACCATCCTTTGCATGTTAATACTCATATTGGATGGAGTTATGGGCAAGGTCACACATTTTTTTGAAAAATCCTTCAAACCAGCCCAGATGTTAAACTGTTCTGGTCTGCCCTCTGCGTCTTCCCTTCTTCTTTTTTGAAAATTCAATTTTTTACGAGCAGCAGCAGCTTGAGAAATTGAAGGAGGACACGTCGTCAAGCAAAGGCCCAGTTCAGCGGACAACTTGCTGAGCAATAGCTCCTTGCAAAAGTTCAGATCTCATTCATTTTGAAGCAAAGACTCAATGTAGGTCTTAAACCCCTGGATCAAGCACAGTGGCCAAAACGTACTGATCCGAGTTCAAGTTCTCAATAACTCGAGGATCATTGTGAAGCGAATTAAGTACTTGATCGACAAGGCCAACATACTTTGCGGAATAGCTTGCTTTCATCTCCTCCTTCAGTTTCTTAAGCTGCTTTTCCAATAGTCTAATTAAAGGAATGACTTGGCTCAAACTAGCAGAATCTGCACTCACTTCACACGTCACAACTTCAAATGGTTTCATCAACTTGCACAGCACTGAAAGGATTCCCCACTGTGCAAGAGTGAAATACATGCCCCTCCTTTCCCAATGTCATGGCTTGTGCAATACGCTTGGATGGCTTTGCGCTGTTCCTCCATCCTCTGAAGCATGTACAGGGTGGAATTCCACCTAGTTACCACCTCTTGCTTAAGTTGGTGGCAGGGCAAGTAAAACTGCTCTTGAAGCTGCTGCAATCTCCTACATGCTGTGGCAGAATGCCTGAAATGCCTGAAATCTTATGGGCCACTGAAAGCATCTCCTGCACCTCACGGTTATTTCGTAGGAAGTTCTGCACCACCAAGTTGATGGTGTGAGCAAAACAGGGAATGTGATGGAAATCACCCAGCTGTAATGCTCGCACTATATTGTTGGCGTTATTAGAAATGACATATCCTGGGGAAAGACCAAGTGGTATAAGCCATGTATCAATCACATCTCTCAGTTTGCCTAACAAATTGTCAGCTGTATGCCTGTTAATGAAGCCGGTGATACAAAGAGTGGCCTGCCTGTGACAAATGTTACGTAGTGGTGTACATGCTGCTGCTGTTCCTGCTGGTGAAGATGAATGACCAACCCAGTGGGCTGTCACAGTCATATAGTCTTTGGTTTGACCATTTCCACTTGTCCACATATCTGTGGTTAAGTGGACAGTGGGCAGAATGGCATTTTTCAGTGCAATCTCTACATTTTTACACACTTTTTGGTATAGTTGTGGAATAGCTTTACGGGAAAAATGGTGTCGCGATGGAATTCTGTAACACGGACACAAAACCTCAATTAACTGTGAAAATTCAGCTGCGTTTATTGTGGATATTGCACGCAGATCTAACACTAACATGGCAGCCATGTCGTCTGTGATTCGCTTGGCGACTGGGTGACTGCTGTCTTATTTGCTTCCCCTAGCAAATGATTGTTTCACAGTTAATTGTTGAAATGTAGGACTGCTCTTTTTCTTCCTCTGGGCTGACGATTCACCCCCAGCAGCAGCAACAGCAGCAGCAGTGGGACTAACGCTTTCTTCAGAGGAATCAATTATAGTGCAGGAGTCATCCAGCCTTAATAAGTGGGATGCAGGGCTAACTCCGAGCGCTACTGAGGATATTGATGAGGATGGTGTGGTGGGTGTATTTTGTAGCCGTTGGGATGTCGGTGACCGGAGGGTCCTAGCTGATGATGGAGTGCTTGTAATTTTTTTGGAAGAACTTTCAGCTTTTCCCAACACTTTGCCATGAACTATCGTCAAATAGCGTAACATAGACGAGATTCCAAGATGGTTTAGGTCCCTCCCTCGACTGACTGTGGCTTGACATACACTACAAATGGCTATACAATTGTTGTCTGGATTGGGGTAGAAATAATTCCACACATAAGAAGGGGATTTTTTTGTTTTATGGCCAGGCATGACAATGGCCTTTTTCTTGTCATGTGCCAGAACTGCTGCCACTTGTGCAGGACTTACACAAACAACCTCATCCTCATTAGCGCCCTCGTCGCCTACACAAATCTCCCCCTCATCCTCCTCTAATTCTAAAGTGGCATCCTCAATTTGTGTATCACCGGCTACACTCGGGCTGTTCAGGCACACATCAGCAGAACTGCTGAAAGGACCCTTCTTTATGGGTACACTAACAGAATGTTCACGATTAGACATCCCACTGTTGGATGGACTCTCCACAGAGATTGGTGTCATTTCTGATTCAGAGCATACATTATCCTCTAATGCCTTACTGTTATCTTTCAGCTCGGCTTTGACGCGTAACAGTAGTTGTGCACCACTTGTAGACTCCAAATTACTTGGTCTTGCTTGGTCGCGAGTGACAGTACAAGAAGAAGGCTCGGTAACATTTTTGGATCTGCCACTAATAGAGAAAGGCGAAGGTCTCATTCTCTCTTTGCCACTGCGTGTGTAGAATGGCATGTTGGCAAAAAAAATTTTTATCGGCAGTTAACTTTTCCTCAGTTACACTTCTTTTTCGCTTCAACACGCAAACATTTTTTTGGGGGGTGTGTGTTTTTTTGCCTGATTTCAAAAGACTATGTAGTTTGACATCGCCTTTCCCAGATGACGTACTGGACACACTACCATCAGGACTGGTGACAGAACCTGGTTGCTGATTCTGCTCATATGTAGACTGCTTTGAATCCATTTTAATGAGGCCAAAGCACTTGTAGTGCTAAATATTGTTTTAGATACTGCTGACAAATATGACTTTTGACAGCCAGAAAAATTACAGTAAAACACTGTGGTATATGGGACACCCCAAAAGCACTTGTAGTGCTAAAATTTGTTTTTTATACTGCTTACAAATATGACTTTTGACAGCCAGAAAAATTACAGTAAAACACTGGGGAATATGGGACACCCCAAAAGCACTTGTAGTGCTAAAAATTGTTTTTTATACTGCTGACAAATGACTTTTGACAGCCAGAAAAATTACAGTAAAACACTGGGGAATATGGGACACCCCAAAAGCACTTGTAGTGCTAAAAATTGTTTTTTATACTGCTGACAAATATGACTTTTGACAGCCAGAATAATTACTGCAAAAGAATGGGGAATAAGGGACACCCCTAAAGCAGTTGGAGTGCCAGAAATTGAAAAAAAGCCCTCCTTTATCCTCCTCTTACTGCTGTAACAATTGGTATTAAGATTAGAATTGTATAGAATAGAAACAATAATGTGTCCAATTACTGCTCTGTCCCTGCGCTGATATAGCCTGTGACCTAACCCTGGTCCCTCCCTCTGTCAAATGGCGATGGATTGCTGTGGAGGCTGGTATTTATGCTTTTCAAATCTCGCGAGAACCGAGCTCAGAAATACGAATACGTCACGATGACGTTTTGCCTCGAGTTCGATTCAGAATGGGCGGGAGAGTTGCTCGGTACTCGGATAGGCTAAATTTGGATGAATTCGGATCTCGGGGAACCAAGCCCGCCCATCTCTACTTAGAATAGACTTGGCCCTTCATGTTCAGTGAAGACAAATCATAAAATATAGTGGCAACAGAGGGGCAGCCAGATATTTTAACCACTTCCTTTACTCTTGTCCAGGGTAACTAATATAACAGTCCTGGGGTAAATGTATTAAACTGCAGATTTTGCAAATCGTCCAATATCGGCTACTTTGCAGTGGCAATTTAAAACGGCAATGTCTTTAAAAGCAAGTTTTGCCTTTAAAGAGATTGCCGTTTTAATTTTCCCCTGCAAAATCGCAGAATATTGGCGAGTTGCAAATCCGCAGTTTAATACATTTTCCCCTGGTCCTGATGCAATTGTAGACAGGAGTGGATATGTACAGAGTACTTGACCCCAGGCTTGCCTTGGTGAGTTATAGCAGAGTGAATGGAGAAACATCCCTGGGGCCCCGATCCACCCTAGGGATATCCATAACAGCATTAAGCAAAATAGAGACAGGTGGTTGTGTAAACTAACAGCAAAGGTTGCAGTTTCCAATTAGTCCATAAGGTCAAACCACATCCCTGGGCCAAGCAATTGCTGTTGGGCTCAAACTGCCTCTCTTCATCCACTGATTGTAAAACAAGTTATATAGGGAGTACTCCCACATTACTGACGCATATATTTTAATATCTAGGGAGTTTTAGTTTGGCAGTGGAAATGTGTATTTTCACTTTATTTGGTTTAGTGAGTGAGTGGAGATAGATTGTTGGTGCTTCCATACCATTGGTCAATTACAAGTTTTGTGGCCACCAGGTCAGGTATAGACCTGATTGAAGCCAGGAAACGACATCCTCTTAGAGAGAAATTGTTATATTGTGAGTTTGATATGCTGCTTTTGCTTTATGTGAGCACTAGGCCCCTCTGGTAGAGGGGAGAACCTCTATAGGTACAGTTAGTGCCAGACATGTGTAGGATTTAACTTTAGAGGTATTTTGTTTTATAAACTGCAACCTGAAAAAGAAAATTAGCTGCACAATTGTTATACCTTGTTTGCTATATTGTAATTCTGTTATTTGGTGTTTGTTGAAGTATGCCACTGTCTACCCTAGAAGCGGGCTATTCCAAAACCTGAGATCATTATAATATAACATAACTTAAATGCTATTAACCCTTCCATAGGTCTCATAAGCAGACACCACACTAATTAACTCAGAGTGATTTTTGTTAGATTCTGATTAGTTGGAGTTACCAGTGAATCAGATACATTGGTATATTATATATCTAATTTCTTTGTACCTCTGGCCAAGTTCGGAGGAATGTTTAAATTATGCTAATCTCAGTTTAGTTCATTTAGCACACCCTTTGGCACTAGTGTCAGGGGTGTTGATTTTTACTTTTTTCCTTTTGTAAGCATTATCAGTGGACTATGTGAGAGGAGGATCAAATACATAATTTGATAATGCATAGAGGGGTATTCAATTAGCCGCGATGTTTGGAGGCTGCACACTTTTTCTGTCAATACATTGCGATTTCTCCTCACAACTCTATGGGAGGATGAAGAGAAATCTGCAATGTTGCGGTAAAGCCGAGTGCCTACGCGCCCGTTCTGGAGACACTCATTTGAATACCCCCTTAGAATGAAAGTTTGGTAAGTTGGAGATCAATTTATTTTTCTAGTGTTGTTTAGATGTTTATATTGCGACAATTTAACATTACCTTAGTAGCCCCATGCTCCAAAAAAATGTAACCTGGGAAGGATATCATATCTGGAAGTCAACATCTACAATTTTTATTTTTGTTCTATATTTGTGTAGATCCCAGGGTGCCTGTCTTAAGGACCGTTTAAGAATTACCTCAGTATGTTGGGAAGAGCTCTATGAAATATTACTTAGGTTCCCACTGGCCAGATACAAGTTTTACTATGTCATTGGTCCTTTTACAATTCCAGAGACATTGTTAAACCTGAAGCCCAAATGCCCATCTGAATTACTTTTTTTCCCCCCACCATTGTTAATTCATTGTAATGAGCACTGCAAGATTTGTTAAATCAACAAAGTAGAGTTGATTTTTTTATACGACAAAGTCAATCATAATCATGTTACAGCATTGTATACAGCTTAAGAAATATATCTAATAATATTGATGGTGCATTCTCCCCTAGAATATGCTATTACCGTACTATAGTCCTCTGCAACTACAGTTTTGCTTGTTCGTTGCCGCTTTAAAATCACTAATAGGACAGTCGCCATTTGTCTGCAGTGACGTGTAAACGGCGTGTCGTGATTTCTTCCCCTCGGAATGTTCCACAACACTGTCGGCTACATTACTTGTCATTTTTAGGTTCAGCCGAGATTTATTTATTGTATGACATGTAATGATCAGTATTTTTTAGTCGGTATACTAACTGTCGGCGTTTCCAGCATCGCAATTCCGTATCCAACCCATTTGTATTTTGCATTAAATTACATTTTGTATTGGAAATGCAACTTTCACATTTATTAATCTCAAGACAATGTTCTCTTTTGTGTATGTGATACTTCATTAGGTTATATTGTGTACAAATAAGAAAATGTGACTTTAGCTCTGACTACTAACACTGTTAAGGCACACTATCTATGCCTTCTCTACGTTATCTTTATGTAACATTTCCTACCTCACTCCACGTGCCGATCTGTGGAGAACTGCCAACCTGTCACAAGTGTCTTCACTCCTGCAAAGACAGAACAGGTGAAAATCTGGGATAGACTGGACTGGGTGTGTATGGGATGTATAGCTGGGTTAAGGCACTTTTGCCGCATCCTGTTGCTACTCTCACGGTTACGCTAACCTTGGCACAGGGGACTATAGGCGTCCGCCACAAAAATACTGGTCACCTGTGTATATCGAACTTCAGACTGGGTCTCTGCATTGTGCACTGCTGAATAGTATGAGGGTCTACTTTATGTAGTGATAATCTGTGTTGTATAATGATAATCAGAATGGGTTTTGGGCAGCATGGTGGCATAATGGTTAGCATTGCTGCATTACAGCGCTGGGACCATGAGTTTAATTCTGACCAGGGCCCTATCTGTGTGGAGTGTGTGTATTCTCATATTTGGATGTGTTTTTTCCATTTCACCAGTTTTTCTCACAATCCAAAAACATACCTGTAAGATAAATGGCTACTGACCAGAATGGACCCTAGTGAGTGTTTATGTAGAAGGTAAGTATCTAAGACTGTATATATCCAATACCCCTACTACCTGATAAGCCATGCATATAACCACACAAGAGATCCCTGTGTGTTGGTGCTGCTGGCTAAACCCTATAGGCCAATCACTTATTTCAGCTACAAGCCCACTAAGAACACAAAAATCAGAAAGCGAACCCTTAGGATGATGAGTTAATTCTGGGGAACAGAGGATAATCCCTAATTATATTTGTACATTATGTTATTGATTAAAGCCTATAATTCTTTTTTCTAACTTGTTCCAGAGGTCTGGCAATATTCAGTCTAGAGATGGGCGGGCTCGGTTCCCCGAGATCCGAATTCATCCGAATTTCGCCTATCTGAGTACCGAGCCGAGCACTCTCCCGCCCATTCGGAATCTAAATCGAGGCAAAACGTCATCGTGACGTATTCATATTTCTGAGCTCGGTTCTCGCGAGATTTGAAAAGCATAAATACCAGCCTCCACAGCAATCCATCGCCATTTGACAGAGGGAGAGAGCAGGGTTAGGTCAGAGGCTGTATTAGCGCAGTGACAGAGCAGTAATTGTACACCTTATTCTTTCTATTATTCTTTCATTTCAAATCTATTCAATTCGATTATTATTAAATCAAAATCTATTTGCAATTGTTAAAGCAGCAAGACAGGAGGATAGAGGAGGCTTATTTTTCAATTTGTTTGCACTACAAGTGCTTTGGGGTCTCCCATATTCCACAGTGTTTTACAGTAATTTTTCTGGCTGTCAAAAGTGATATTTGTCAGCAGTATTTCGAAAATTAGTTTGCACTACAAGTGATTTGGGGTGTCCAATATTCCCCAGTGTTTTACATTAATTTTTCTGGCTGTCAAAAAAAGTCAAATTTGTCAGCAGTATCTATCTAATACAATTTTTGGCACTACAAGTGCTTTGGGCTCATTAAAATGGATTCAAAGCAGTCCACATATGAGCAGAATCAGCAACCAGGTTCTGTCACCAGTCCTGATGGTAGTGTTCCCAGTACGGCATCTGGGAAAGGCGATGTAAAAGTACATAGTCCTTTTAAATCAGGGAAAAAAACACACACCAAAAAAAATTTACTGTGTTGAAGCAAAAAAGAAGTGTAACTGAGGAAAAGTTAACTGCCGATAAAAAAAAAAATTGCCAACATGCCATTCTACACACGCAGTGGCAAACAATGAATGAGGCCTTCGCCTTTCTCTATTAGGGGCAGATCAAAAAATGTTACAGAGACTTCTTCTTGTACGGTCACTCGTGACCAAGCAAGACCAATTAATTTGGAGTCTAAAAGTGGTGCACAACTACTGTTACGCGTCAAAGCCGAGCGGCAAGAAAACAGTAAGGCATTAGAGAACAATGTATGCTCTGAATCAGAAATGACAACAATTCCTGTGGAGAGTCCATCCACCAGTGGTATGTCTAATCGTGAGCATTCTGTTAGTGTACCCATAAAGAAGGGCCCTTTCAGCAGTTCTGCTGATGTTTGCCCGAACAGCCAGAGTGTAGCCGGTGGTACACAATAGAGGATGCCACTTTAGAATTAGAATAGGATGAGGGGGGAGATTTGTGTAGGCGACGAGGGCGCTAATGAGGATGTTGATGAGGATGAGGTTGTTTGTGTAAGTCCTGCACAAGTGGCAGCAGTTCTGGCACGTGACAAGAAAAAGGCCATTGTCATGCCTGGGCATAAAACAAAAAAATCCACTTCTTATGTGTGGAATTATTTCTACCCAAATCCAGGCAATAACTGTATAGCCATTTGTAGTGTATGTCAAGCCACAGTCAGTCGAGGGAGGGACCTTAATCATCTTGGAACCTCGTCTATGTTACGCCATTTAACGAGAGTTCATGGCAAAGTGTTGGGAAAAACTGAAAGTTCTTCCCAAAAAATTACAAGCACTCCATCATCAGCTAGGACCCTCCGGTCACCGACATCCCGACGGCTACAAAATACACCCACCACACCATCCTCATCAATATCCTCAGTAGCACTCGGAGTTAGCCCTGCATCCCACTTATTAAGGCTGGATGACTCCTGCACTATAATTGATTCCTCTGAAGAAAGCATTAGTCCCACTGCTGCTGCTGTTGCTGCTGTTGGGGGTGAATCGTCAGCCCAGAGGAAGGCCAAGAAAAAGAGCAGTCCTACATTTCAACAATTGTGAAACAATCATTTGTAAGGGGAAGCAAATATGACAGCTGTCACCCAGTTGCCAAGCGAATCACAGGCGCCTTGGCTGCCATGTTAGTGTTAGATCTGCGTCCAATATCCACAATAAACGCAGCTGTTTTTTCACAGTTAATTGAGGTTTTGTGTCCGTGTTACAGAATTCCATTGCGACACCATTTTTCCCGTAAAGCTATTCCACAACAATACCAAAAAGTGTGTACAAATGTAGAGATTGCGTTGAAAAATGCCATTCTGCCCACTGTCCACTTAACCACAGATATGTGGACAAGTGGAAATGGTCAAACCAAAGACTATATGACTGTGACAGCCCACTGGGTTTGTCATTCACCTTCACCAGCAGGAACAGCAGCAGCATGTACACCACTACGTAACACACTACGTAACATTTGTCACAGGCAGGCCACTCTTTGTATCACCGGCTTCACTAACAGGCTTACAGCTGACAATTTGTTACGCAAACTAAGAGATGTGATTGATATATGGCTTATACCACTTGGACTCTCCCCAGGATATGTCATTTCTGAAAATGCCAACAATATAGTGCGAGCATTACAGCTGGGTGATTTCCAGCACATTCCCTGTTTTGCTCACACCATCAACTTGGTGGTGCAGAACTTCCTACGAAATAACCGTGAGGTGCAGGAGATGGTTTCGGTGGCCCGTAAAATTTCAGGCCATTTCAGGCATTCTGCCACAGCATGTAGGAGATTGCAGCAGCTCCAAGAGCAGTTTAACTTGCCCTGCCACCAACTTAAGCAAGAGGTGGTAACTAGGTGGGATTTCACCCTGTACATGCTTCAGAGGATGGAGGAACAGCGCAAAGCCATCCAAGCGTATTGCACAAGCCATGACATTGGGAAAGGAGGGGGGATGTATTTCACACTTGCACAGTGGGGAATCCTTTCAGTGCTGTGCAAGGTGCTGAAACCATTTGAAGTTGTGATGTGTGAAGTGAGTGCAGATTCTGCTAGTTTGAGCCAAGTCATTCCTTTAATTAGACTAATGGAAAAGCAGCTTGAGAAACTGAAGGAGGAGATGAAAGCAAGCAATTCCGCAAAGTATGTTGGCCTTGTCGATCAGGTACTTAATTCGCTTCACAATGATCCTCGAGTTATTAAGATCTTGAACTCGGATCAGTACGTTTTGGCCACTGTGCTTGATCCAAGGTTTAAGACCTACATTGAGTCTTCAAAATGAATGAGATGTGAATTTTTGCAAGGAGCTATTGCTCAGCAAGTTGTCCACTGAACTAGGCCTTGGCTTGACGACGTGTCCTCCTTCAGTTTCTCAAGCAGCTGCAGCTCGTAAAAAATTTAATTTTCCAAAAAGAAGCAGGGAAGACGCAGGGGGCAGACCAGAACAGTTTAACGTCTGGGCTGGTTTGAAGGTTTTTTCAAAAAAATGTGTGACCTTGCCCATAACTCCATCCAATACAAGTATTAACATACAAAGGATGGAGGAGGATTATTTTCAAGAGGTAATTGATATGGAAATGTCAGACAGTCCCTTTCCTTACTGGGAGGAAAAGCAGGCCATTTGGAAACCCATGTACAAACTTGCTTTGCAATATCTAAGCTGCCCATCCTCCAGTGTGTACTCTGAACGAGTGTTCAGCACAAACGGGAACCTAGTCAGTGATCGCCGTAGAAGGTTACTTCCCAAAAATGTGAAGAAAATGATGTTTATAAAAATGAACTACATCTTCCACGAGGAAGGCCTTCACCATCAAAGACATCCAAGCACTGACTGTTCTCTAATGGCGGATTCAAGTGGCGATGAATTGATAGTCTGTGATGATGATGTACACACTGATGAGGGTGAGGATGAAGCTCAAAATGATGACGATAACATCTTTTTAAAACTTTCTATTTAAGTGTAGGGTGCAATCTACCCCCAAAGAGTAAAGGGACTTGGGGCATTTCTATATCACGTACCGTCTTGAAAGGCTGCTGTTTGGGCAATGTATCATTAAGGGTATGGTGTCATACACAGACTGACCCCAAACTGCCTTTGTCCATTTCAATTTATATTGTACAGTCTATAACGGCTGAATTTTTTAGTATTTTCTACAATTGGAGTGGGGCCTAGAGAGACAGAAACCAAACTGCCTTTGTCCATTTCTTTACATATTTATCTATAAGTGTAGGGTGTAATATACATCCAAAGATGATGGCTGCATTGCCAATATGCATAGATGGAGAGGAAGACAATCTGGTTTGTGTGTAGAATTAATGAAGGCCTATCTGGAATTAAACTGTTTTTTTGGATAATTTATTAGCTTTACAATTACATTACTTATCCAAGAAACAGGTGGAGCACTAAATTTGGTTATTTTATGCCCAAAAACATTTATTTTTAAACAAAATAGCAAAACAAAACCAAGCAAAATTAAAACCAAAACCAAAACACGCAATGGCGGTTTGGCAAAACCAAAACCAATACACGACGGTAATCCAGATCCAAAACCAAAACACGGGGGTCTGTGAGCATCTCTAATTCAGTCAGTGTTTAGAGTTAAACATAATTACAAACTAATTGAAGATCATTTACTGAAATTTGAATGTTATCTTACTCATTCACTCCTAAACTTCCTTTCTACATAATGTGCTATAGTGAGAGCTGTTTTGGCACTCTATACTCAGTGACAGAGGGCATATGATATTAGTTATCCTTCCAGACAAAAAGCCTGGTAGTAACTAAGAAGATCCCCTAAATAAATGTTAGATAAAGGATAGGATGACACTGTGAGGACTACAGCCAAAGTTAATGTTACATTGACTCAAGAAGAAAGAAATAGAAGCCGTTACTAATGTATACAATATTGTGAAGAGAAAAGAGCTGTTGAGGTTAGAATGGCAATTTATTTGTTAAATTTTATTAAGTATTGATGTTGCAGGATAAGATGAGTGGTCCTGTGGATTAATATTATCTTTTGGTGTCAACCCTGGAGAACAATACATTTATTCCAACATATTTATCATTAGTGGATCTGATTGCTTTATTTTTTTGGCAATACCAGAGCAGGTAGATGAATAAATATATGGAATATCGTCTCATGTTGTACATGTGGAGTGACCCTGACCAGAAAAAAAGACATGTCTATAACTGCCAGCTGGATGTTATTGATGATGGTGATGTTAATGCTGGCAGCAATAGTAAAAGACATAAAGTGACACCTTCTTTTCCCAACCACATTTTCTTCACCACCAACTTCCCGAAAAGAGAGTGTTACAAAAGTATTGTGTGTGCCAAACTACTTTAAGACTACTGAGCTACTCAGAAATGATCCAAGAATTATACCTTTATTTGTAAAACAGTACTGCTAATACTGTTGACAATATTGCTGAAGGTGTCTGCATGTAATAACTAATCTTTTGTTTCTCGTGTTTTTGTTGGAGTAACGCAGAGATCCAGTTATTTGTTGTCATTATATTCCTATTTTGCACATAAAAAACAAAATCTTACCTGTGTGCTGTGAATACCCACTCCCCAATTCTGCACACATCCCCAAGTTCATATAAACTCCCTATTTTACATCATAACCTACTCCTTTCAGTTCACCACATTATTCTTTTAATTTACCAATTCCTCATCATGTAACCCTCATATTTAATTCCTTTGCTGTGGTTTCCTTCAGTGAACTAGAAGGAAAGGATTCATTCCAACCTGTGAGAGGTGAAGATGGATACGAGGTCTAAAATGAACTATACAATTGCTGCCATACTTGCAACTTGTCACAGTATAATTAAATAAATACACTTTCTCAAAGCTTACATTAATAATAATCCAATATAGTGTGTAAGGGAATCACTCATGGTCATGATTATCCATATGTTTATCTGTCATTTAGATATTTGTATTTATAATGCACAGCAAATGCTGTATTTTAGAAGTAATTTCTCTCTATCTGACCTAGTTGTTATTCCTCAACAGGCTACGTTGTCTTTGTAGAAGGCGGTGAAAACATTAATGACCTCTGGATGGCCTTCACCTTCATTGTGCTCTTCTTACTGAGTCTCCTCTACAGTGGCATTGTCACTGTGTTCAAGGTGTGGTTAAGTTAGATGCTTACAAATACAGTGGTCTATGGATAACTTTTTGCCAATACTATGTAATGCAAGCATTTCTCAGCACTGTATAGAATTATTATTATTATTATTATTCATTTTTATTTATAGGGCGCCACTAGGTGTCCTTAGCACCGTACAGGGACATTACCATACGAGGTGAGACAGCACAGTACAGTAAACAATAAGCACAGTAACTCAGTAAGCTCAAAGCACAGCTAGAGAGGGCGGGGGAGGAGAGAGGGAAGATCCGTATACGACGGAGCCCAAGAAGGAGGGCGCAGATGACAGGCAGACCCCCAGAGGGGAGAGGAGGGAGCGAGAGGGGACGGGGGCTAGAGGGTCCTCGTGGCGGAGGGCTAGGTAGCTGGAGAACAGAGTTAGAAGTGGTGGAAACAGAAGGAGAGATGGCCCTGCTCAAAGGAGCGTACAATCCAAGGTAGAACAGTATCGTCATACAGAATATAAGGCATCAGAAATGACATGTGTTTGAAGACCTTACATTGCTCTAAAGGTTAAAGGGGAAGTTCACTTTTTAAAATGTGCCTTCTGTCTAACCTGTCCCTCCCAAATAGGGGGTACTACTTCTAAAATCTTCTGTACCCCAGTTGACTTATGTAAACATTGCAAGCTAATTGTACTTGTGTCTGCTTGCAGCATAAGAAGAGGGAGTATGGTTATATGGAGACTATTAATAACTATTTCCACTTCTGTGAAAAGGCAAAAGAGTACAGCCAGAAAAGTAGAACATAAACAATACTCAGATATTAGGCTTCTAAAACAAATAAATACTGATTTAATTAGGTTCTCCTTTAAATGGTATTTATCACATACTCTGTTCTGAGCATACAACTTGCCAAACCATTATATCATTACATTTATAATGTGATTTTATGAATCATTTAATGAGATTCTTGGAATTAGTTATGCTTTCTTAACAAAATGTCATATATTCCATTGTGTTTTTTATTTCAATCTTATCTATGATGTAATTGTGTTGATTTTAAAGAAATAAAGTTATATTTTGATTAAGCAGAAGCCAAAATGTATTTGTTCAATTTATATTCCTTTTAGATCAAATAACATCTTGATTGAGTGAGTTCTTTACTAAAGGAGTCTTCAGTCCTGGAAGAGGTCGCATCTGTACACCAGCTCATAACAGAGTTGCTTCATGGACTGCATGTAGAACATGCTAGATAAATAGAACCAGGACAAGCCATGATGGTCCACAAGCAAACCATTCCCTGGACTTTTTTTTTAATCATTATGCTTTTTTGTGATTTTTAAGAATAGTCAACAATAATATTACATTAATAAGAGTTATTCAGGTGTTAAACAGGAGATGAAGAGGTGACGAATATCTTCCTTAATACACAGTCATAAGAGGACACAATGCCCTCCTGTGAACTCCTTTTATTTCTGCTCCTATATCTCAACTGCAAGTTTGCTTTTATCTATGCCGATCACAGCCTATTCATCCGTGATCCTCCACTTTTTCACCAAACTCTGAACAGAAGGTTTGTGTGTTTCACTTCTTCTGTCATATAATCTGCTTTAGGAAACTATTACAAGTTTGTTTATTATTGTAACCTCATTTTTCTAACTACTATAACTCTGTAGATCACACCCCTTCCTTCAGGTATACACTTTATGTAGCTATCCATCACCATTTATAGCTTTGAAATTCCAATGAGTGTTAGTGGCAAGTGCTAAAATCAAGCACCCCCATCAACCTGTAAGTCCTAGAAAGTCCTAGAAATTTACACAGACTTATATATGATAAAACATTGATCTGCTGATTTATGATTGAATATTGAGACTTTCTGCCTTTTGACCTGAGAGTGTTTGGAAAACTATATCTGGCAATTAAGTGTTTTAAACCACCAAAAGCTATTAACTTTTCCTCAGGATCCTGTATTATATCTGTGTATGCAGCCGATGACACCTCTACATCAGAATATATGATCTATAACCTACTATGTGTATTTTGAACGAACCATATAATTGTCCTTCTCTTCTAACCCTCAAACACCAGCTGGTGTTTTAATATGTGTATTCATTTTATTTAATTTTTCATATATACACGATTTTAAATAAATTGCTATTGAACCAAGGTTCTGTAATAAGTTTTATTTATTGAATACAAGTGCAACCAACATTCTCCTATAGTCTTCCTTAGTGCCCGGTCATTGCTAACTTATTGCCTCCTTACTAAACTATTTTGCCATCTGTACAAATAGCCAAGGTATGGAAAACAGCTAGAGTCACCCCAATGCAATACAAAGTAGTGACAGATGCATTATTTCAAAACATAAACATATATCTTTACTGCCTATATCTTTCTAAGTCACAGGGAAATGTTTTGATACCCAAACAACCAGTCTTCCTTAGACTGTTTCAATCTGGCTTTCAACTAGGGATGTGCACCGGCGACTTTTGAGGTCTCGTGTTTTGTGTTTTGGATCCGGATTTTCGTTATTTTTGAGGTTCGGATTTGTCTCGCAAAACACTTGACGAAAGGTCTCGGTTCGGATTTAAGGTATTGGATTCGGATTTTTTTTGAAAAAAACATAAAAAGTTTAAAAATCAAGTTTTTGGGCTTATTTTCACTCCTAGGCTATTATTAACCTCAATAACATTCAATAACAAGCATTTCCACTAATTTACAGTGTATTCTGAACACCTCACAATATAGTTATTAGTCCAAAACGTTGCAACAAGGTATCTTTCTGGACTGCGTAGAGGAGTGGGTCACCACAATATATATTAAAAACCCTGAACTTTTATGATTCGCACCAATAATTGTACCTGGACTGCGTAGAGGAGTGGGTCACCACAATATATTAAAAACCCTGAACTTTTATGAATCGCACCAATAAATGTACCTGGACTGCGTAGAGGAGTGGGTCACCACAATATATATAATAAGAAAACCATCAACTGGTTTGATTCGCACCAATAAATGTACCTGGACTGCGTAGAGGAGTGGGTCACCACAATATATTAAAAACCCTGAACTTTTATGAATCGCACCAATAAATGTACCTGGACTGCGTAGAGGAGTGGGTCACCACAATATATATAATAAGAAAACCATCAACTTGTTTGATTCGCACCAATAAATGTACCTGGACTGCGTAGAGGAGTGGGTCACCACAATATATTAAAAACCCTGAACTTTTATGAATCGCACCAATAAATGTACCTGGACTGCGTAGAGGAGTGGGTCACCACAATATATTAAAAACCCTGAACTTTTATGAATCGCACCAATAAATGTACCTGGACTGCGTAGAGGAGTGGGTCACCACAATATATTAAAAACCCTGAACTTTTATGAATCGCACCAATAAATGTACCTGGACTGCGTAGAGGAGTGGGTCACCACAATATATATAATAAGAAAACCATCAACTGGTTTGATTCGCACCAATAAATGTACCTGGACTGCGTAGAGGAGTGGGTCACCACAATATATATAATAAGAAAACCATCAACTTGTTTGATTCGCACCAATAAATGTACCTGGACTGCGTAGAGGAGTGGGTCACCACAATATATTAAAAACCCTGAACTTTTATGAATCGCACCAATAAATGTACCTGGACTGCGTAGAGGAGTGGGTCACCACAATATCTTAAAAACCCTGAACTTTTATGAATCGCACCAATAAATGTACCTGGACTGCGTAGAGGAGTGGGTCACCACAATATATATAATAAGAAAACCATCAACTTGTTTGATTCGCACCAATAAATGTACCTGGACTGCGTAGAGGAGTGGGTCACCACAATATATATAATAAGAAAACCATCAACTTGTTTGATTCGCACCAATAAATGTACCTGGACTGCGTAGAGGAGTGGGCACTGGGCACCACAATAAAATATATAAAAAACCTTCAACAGGTCTGCATTACACTACACATACGGCTGCTCCTCCATCCTCTCCATCATATACATGTTGGAGTTTTAGCGTGTGACAACCTCTTGTTTTTGATAATGTCAGTGCATTTTGAATATTTTTCAATTTGCCCCACACCACTGAATGTACTTTATCTATGATACGCATCTATCTATCTTGACTGCGTAGTGTGGTGGCCCCGGTACACAATTTGGTACCGGGGCCACAATAAAATAAATACACCCTCCACGTGTCAGAATTCCACCAAACAAGTATCTGGACTGCGTAGTGGGGTGGCCCCGGTACCCAACTTGATACCGGGGCCACAATAAAATAAATACACCCTCCACGTGTCAGAATTCCACCAAACAAGTATCTGGACTGCGTAGTGGGGTGGCCCCGGTACCCAACTTGATACCGGGGCCACAATAAAATAAATACACCCTCCACGTGTCAGAATTCCACCAAACAAGTATCTGGACTGCGTAGTGGGGTGGCCCCGGTACCCAACTTGATACCGGGGCCACAATAAAATAAATACACCCTCCACGTGTCAGAATTCCACCAAACAAGTATCTGGACTGCGTAGTGGGGTGGCCCCGGTACCCAACTTGATACCGGGGCCACAATACCTCCTCCAAACATGCTACAGACAATTCGTCATTGAGATCCCATTAAGTATGTTAAAGACAGACAGGGTCCAAGTGTTATTAGTTGACTTTGTAAAGAAAAAAACTGTCCCTGTTGCACATAGTCGTGCAATGAAGACTTACTTTTTCATTTAAAGGCACGATCTTTCAAGTGTAGTGTTTGTAAGTCTAAGTCATATTATACTTTTGGTAAAATTGGTTTTTTTTGTTCCTCTTTATGTTAATTAATTAGTAATAGAATTAAAGTAGGAAATAGAATTAAATAGAATTAAAGTAGGAAATAGAGTGGTATAGAGTTGTAGTGTGGTATAGATAGAGTGGTCCACACAATATAATAATAAAACCCTCAACTGGTCTGAATTCCACCAAACAAGTATCTTGACTGCGTAGTGTGGTGGCCCCGGTACACAATTTGGTACCGAGGCCACCATATAATTAAAAAACCCTCCACGTGTCGGAATTCCACCAAACAAGTATCTGGACTGCATAGTGGGGTGGCCCCGGTACCCAATTTGATACCGGGGCCACAATACCTCCTCAAAACATGCTCCAGACAATTCGTCATTGACAGACCCCAGACAGACAGGGTCGTAGTGTTACTGTTTGACTTTGTAAACCCAAAAAAATGTCCCTGTTGCACTTGCACATAGTCGTGCAATCAAGACTGACTTTTTCATTTAAAGGCACGATCTTTAAAGTGTCAGAAAGAGAGAGAAGACACAGGAGAGGAGAGTTGTAGCTGGGGACCTGGGGTGGAAGCTCCCAGGCTCCCCCAGCATTGCCTGGAAGTCTGAGCGTGGTGACTGAGCCAGGGCAAGGAATGTGTGCCCTGGATGAGGGGGAGAACTCCATGCCACTATAGTGAACCCAAGAGAGAGGGGGACACTGCACATGGAAGAGGCCCTGGAGTGAGGGCTGCTACAAGAGGCATGGTAGCTGTAGTGTCAGATCCTGAGGCTGAGAGTACACAGAGTGACGTGTCAGAGCACAGGAGACATTATCCCCGCAGAGGAGGGATGAGCTGCAGTTGAGAGGTCTGCTGTTGAAATAGGACATGCACACTTTAACAAACCAATCATTTCAGCGACAGGGCCTACCAAACAACTTTGACTGAAATGATTGGTTTGTTTGGGCCCCCACACCAAAAAAGCTATTCATCTCTCCCTGTACAGACTAAACAGGCTCTACTGAGGCAAGATGTCGTCCTCATCCTCAACCTCTGATTCCTCTCCCCCTACAGTGTGTACTTCCTCCTCATCACACATTATCAATTCGTCCCCGCTGGACTCCACAACCACAGGTCCCTCTGTAGTATCTGGAGGGCAGTGCTGTACTTCATTGAGGAATTGATTATTCATTTTTATAAACATCATTTTTTCAACGTTGTGAGGAAGCAACCTCCTTCGCCGCTCACTGACCAGGTTCCCCGCTGCACTAAAAACTCTTTCCGAGTACACACTGGAGGGGGGACAACTCAGGTAAAATAGAGCCAGTTTGTACAGGGGCTTCCAAACTGCCTTTTTTTCCTGCCAGTAACAATATGGACTGTCTGACATGTCTACTTGGATGGTGTCAGCAAAGTAATCATCCACAATTTTTTCTATTGTGACAGCATCCAATGCAGCGAGAGTAGACATGTCTGCAATGGTTGGCAGGTCCTTCAGTCCGGACCAGATGTTATCAGCATCCCCGCCAGTGCCTCTTTTGGGAAAACTGAGCTTTTTCCTCGCAGCCATAGATGTGAAAGAAAATGAGGGTGGAGCTGTTGGCATGTCACGGTCCTCTTCAGAGGACAATCTCCTGACCAGCAGGTCTTTGCACCGCTGTAGATTTGTGTCCGCCGGAAACAGAGACACAACATACGCTTTAAACCGAGGATCGAGCACGGTGGCCAGAATGTATTCCTCTGACTTTAAAAGAGTGACCACCCTCGGATCCTGGCAAAGCGTACGAAGGGCTACATCCACAAGAGCTACATGCTTGCTGTAATCGCAATGGCTTACCAGCTCCTCCCTCACTTTCTCCAGCTGCTTCTGCAACAGCCTGATCAGGGGAATGACCTGACTCAAGCTGGCAGTGTCGGAACTGACTTCTCGTGTGGCAAGTTCAAATGGCTGCAGAACCTTGCACAACACGGAAATCAGTCTCCACTGCGCTTGACTCAGGCGCATCCCCACTCCTTTGCCTATGTCGTAGGTGGCTGTGTAGGCCTGAATGGCCTTTTGCTGCTCCTCCATCCTCTGCAGCATATAGAGGGTGGAGTTCCAGCACGTCACAACCTCTTGTTTGAGGTGATGGCAGGGCAGGTTCAAGCTTTTTTGATGTGCCTCTAGTCTGCGGTAGGCACTGGCTGAATGCCGAAAGTGTCCAGCAATTTTGCGGGCCACCGCAAGCATCTCCTGCACACCCCTGTCACTCTTGAGGTAATGCTGCACCACCAAATTAATGGTGTGGGCAAAACATGGGACGTGCTGGAAATTGCCCATATTTAATGCCCGCACAATGTTACTGGCATTGTCTGACACCACAAATCCCCATGAGAGTCTAAGTGGGGTAAGCCACTGGGAGATAATTTCCCTCATTTTCTCTAATATGTTGTCAGCGTTGTGCCTCTTATTAAAGCCTGTAATGCACAATGTTGCCTGCCTTTGCATGAGCAGCCATTTTGTAGATGCTGCTACTGATGCAGCTGTTGCTGTTGCTGCGGAAGGGGATGCATCTACCCAGTGGGCTGTCACAGTCATATAGTCCTTCGTTTGCCCAGAACCACTTGTCCACATGTCCGTGGTTAAGTGGACAGTGGGTACAACCGCATTTTTAAGAGCACTGAGGACACTTGATCGTACTTCTCTGTACATTTTTGGTATCGCCTGCCTAGTGAAGTGGAATCTCGAGGGGATTTGGTACCGGGGACACAATACCTCCATCAACCCTCTAAATCCCACTCCACTGATGGCGGACACCGGGCGCACGTCTAACACCAACATTGCAGTTACAGCCGCAGTTATACGCTTTGCAATAGGGTGACTACTATCGTATTTGGTGGTCATGGCAAACGACTGTTGGACGGTCAATTGTTTGGTGAAAGACTTAGCGGTCTTACGACTTCCCCTCTGGGAAGATGACCGACTAACAGCAGCAACAGCAGCAGTGGCAGTAGTAGGCGTACCGCTGCAGGATTCCTCGGATGAATCCCGTATTGAGGAGGACTCAGTCTGGCTGGTGACTTGGGCTGCAGGACTGAATCTGATGGAGATTGTGGAGGAAGTTGACGAGGAGGGTGTTGCTGGTGTGTATCCAACTGGACCACGGGATTTAGGTGTCCCTGTACCGATGAGGGTCCTAGCCCCAGTTCCTGAACTAACCACTGAACTATGAAGGTTATTCAGGTGACGTATAAGGGAGGATGTTCCTAGGTGGGCAAGATCCTTACCCCTGCTTATTTGAGCTTTACATAAGCTACATATTGCCATACATTGGTTGTCTGGATTTGGATAAAAATAACTCCAGACCGAAGAGGTGCATTTTTTGGTCTTCTGACCAGGCATGACGATGGGCTTTTTCATCCCATGGACATCAGCTGTTTCCCCCCCTGGTGCCTCATTTACAATAACCA